>NW_005231217.1:0-229 GCF_000412655.1 Myotis brandtii
ATCTTTATTTTTGAAGCTATGTCAAAATCACATATAAGTAGGAAAAGAGCCAGGATCCATGCAGACAAGAAACAAAAAAAGAAATTAAATGTATTAGGGTGGCATTGGGAAGGTAAGAGATCGCAGGTATATATTTATACACGTCTTACCATTTATTTGCATCCTTCCAACAAAGAAATTACATAAATGAAAGTAGAAAGAGTATGATATATTTTTCTTTTCTTTCTTT
>NW_005231218.1:0-229 GCF_000412655.1 Myotis brandtii
CTCTTCTCTCCAAGTAGCTGACTCTTCCTGCCCTTCCCATTGTCTCCCTCGCAAGGAAGAATACCCTTCCTGCTTCTCTCCTTCCTTTCTCTCCCCACAAGTGTAAGTTCTCATGGAGCCTTGTAATACGTCTATTCGGCTAGTGTATGTTTGAGTGCCATTTGTCCTATTTGAGTTGTCAGTTATCCTTCGAACTGCTCCATACATGACTCCCCAGTGAGTTGGTCAA
>NW_005231219.1:0-229 GCF_000412655.1 Myotis brandtii
AGTGCTAATTAACTGTTTTTGCTGGGAGTCTTTCTGTTAATACTGTCAGGTCATGCTTGAATATTTTGAATTATATTCTATAGGGTATGGTTTATGAAGTTTCAATTAATACATGATTTTTGACCCATTATTATTACTACATAAACAAAGGTGAACCACTGGCATCTTACAATTTGAACAGATCTTTAAGTAAAATATAAATTTTTCATCAAGCTACCATATATATATA
>NW_005231220.1:0-229 GCF_000412655.1 Myotis brandtii
CAGTGAGGATGATGCTAGACACCATTTCCATAGGAAGCCATCAAATGTGGATGAGTTAAGGCCCCTAATATGGTGGGAACGTGTCCCATGAATCTGATGAACAAACGTAGAGGTGGAAGAGTGATAAGAATGAGAGGGACACAGCATGGAACACTAGACAAAACAGGGCCGGGGTCCAGTGTGTCATGTTATGGAAGTCACTGCTCATTTGGCCTCATTTTCAAGTCTG
>NW_005231221.1:0-229 GCF_000412655.1 Myotis brandtii
GCTATCTCATTCACAAATGTGTCCCCACAAGCTATCCTGAGTAGTGGCGGGATGTCACAGAAGAAATGATTAATTGTGTTAGACCCACAAAAGGGCAGAGAAAAAATCTGGCATGTTTGGCCAACCATGACTGGAACTCCACTGACCCAGGAGGCAGTCACCAGCTGGACACAGACCTTGTGGTTCATGACCAGAGGGTAGTGCAGAGGGTTACAAATGGCCACGTAGC
>NW_005231222.1:0-229 GCF_000412655.1 Myotis brandtii
CTTGAAAATTCTACCTGTTGTTTAGTAGTTCTTTCATAGTCTGATTTTCAGATTTTGAAAGCCAAGTGTGGGAGGACTTCAGCATATATGCGTTTGAAAAATAATAATTGTAATATAGATAACAATACTAATGCATGGACACCATGTTTTTTATATGCATTGATTCATTTAGTTTTCATTACAACCTTGTGAAAAAGGTACTGTTGTCTAATTTTACCAGTAAGGACCT
>NW_005231223.1:0-229 GCF_000412655.1 Myotis brandtii
AAACTAATACAAAATAATATTGAGTGTATACTGTAATAGAAAATACCATTAAAACATACAAAAAAGGGGCATTTTATTATTTAATAACAGAGAGAATAAGATCATTCTTTCTCACTTCATCTCTGAGTTAGGCTAGCAACAAACCTCTCCTCCTTCGATAGTTAGATAGCATTCAGAAAGCAAGTAGCAAGTCCTAGCAGGTTTGGCTCAGTGGATAGAGCATCGGACT
>NW_005231224.1:0-229 GCF_000412655.1 Myotis brandtii
GGAGATTTGTGTGCAAGTTTATTGGGGAATGTCCTGGGGATCAACACCCGTGAAGGGGTGAGAGAGGCAGGGCTGGGCAGAAGAAGCAACTGGGCTGTGATGCATTGGAACCAGGCCCCTCACATGGTTCCATGGAGCTGGAGCAGGATGGCCCTTCAGAGCTGACCTGGATTGAGGCAAGCAGGCTGGGTCCTTGGACCTCCACATCAACAGTCACCAGAAGTGAGCT
>NW_005231225.1:0-229 GCF_000412655.1 Myotis brandtii
TATGGCAGCCAGAATACCAATCAGCTTTCTCTCCTAAATAGCGCTCCATGTACATGGGCATTGGTTTTTGTCTTTCCTTCCCTTTCGTGAACTTGGCAGTGTCCTGGTGGCAGTTTCTGGCCACTATCTTTCTATAGGTGGTCCAGGCTTTGTTTTGCTGGAAGAGACCTTGAGAGACTGAGCCTTTGCGCTTTGTTTTCATATGCATCCAAACAAAAGCAGGCCTGTC
>NW_005231226.1:0-229 GCF_000412655.1 Myotis brandtii
CCTCAATGAACCCAGCTAACTACAAATCAAGAAAGAACGTATTTAAATGCTTTATTTGTGGTCTAAACCATGCACTATTAGCACAAATAAAGTTTAATTCCAGTAACAAATCCTAAAGGTCTTCCTAGAGATGTTGTCTGATGTTGGACCTATAAAATAAAAGAGACTTTTGACAGGTAGAGATGGGGAGGTAGATCTCGTAGGGAAGAGCATTGGCAGAGCATCAGAA
>NW_005231227.1:0-229 GCF_000412655.1 Myotis brandtii
AAAAAATAACTATATATTGACATTGTCTCTTGACCCCATCACATCTTTGCATAATTTCCTTTCCTCACCCTCCTACATTCTATTACATGCCCTATGCTTGACCTTCCTGCTCTACATTGTCTAGTTCTGATAGCCCTTTCTTCTTCATCAGCATTATCCAAGCATTGCCATCTCTCCTTTATCTTTTATGAAATTACTAGAGGCCCAGTGAACAAAAATTTGTGCACTC
>NW_005231228.1:0-229 GCF_000412655.1 Myotis brandtii
ACACTGACACAAAAAATCTGAATAATAAAATCTGGCATTCACTAAACACATGCTATATTCCACGTATTAGAGTAGGTATTGATATGTGAGTCATAAGAAAAACTTTGAAGGTGCACCTGTTTAGGGTCTGCACTTTGAAATTTTAACTTAAAGCATGTGAAGTTTATCAAAGATGTTAAAAGGAGGAGGAGAAAAAAGAGAGGGAGGGGAAGGAAAAGGCAAAAGAGAA
>NW_005231229.1:0-229 GCF_000412655.1 Myotis brandtii
ATTTAGAATCAGCCCAGGTGTCCATCAGTAGATGAGTGATTATAAGATTCATATTAAGAAAACATGAGGCATTATTATCAACGACGAATATTACTACCATCATCCTATTCTTCTGCTAATATCCTTCTACTACTATTTTTATCTTGACTCTAACAACTTCTATAACTCTTACTATGCTTACTATGTCCTAGAAACTGTGATACATACTTTTATAACAACTTAAAAAATT
>NW_005231230.1:0-229 GCF_000412655.1 Myotis brandtii
AAAATGCCTACAGCTAGACAGATTGACTGTCAAAGTAGTTACTACAAAGCATGCTATGTAACAGAAGCAGAAGGAAGTCCGAGACAAGTGACTTTTAATGCTATTGCAAGAGAAGTGGTTATGAAACAGAAATGACAAGCTCTTTCCTAGAATTAGCATTGATTGGGTCCTTTCTCAAAACAATTTGTGCTCATCTTTATCTTGTCAAACACATGCAAATCCTTTTTTT
>NW_005231231.1:0-229 GCF_000412655.1 Myotis brandtii
ATGAACATTTGAAATGTGACTGGTATAACTGAGGGACTACTTTTTAAATTTTACTTAAATTGCCACAGGTGACTAGTGGCCACCATATTGGACAGTCTGGGTCTTAACTGTTAATAATAACCCTTCCTAGTAAATGAGACTTTACATCTTTAATTTGTAACATTTGATATTCTTCTTCCTCTCTTACGGAAAACTGTTCTGTACTTCAATACCTGCTGCATCTAGAGTA
>NW_005231232.1:0-229 GCF_000412655.1 Myotis brandtii
GGCCAGAGAAGCAGCTCTGAGCACCTGGCCCCGCACCCCGCACCCCTCGAAGCGCAGGCCTGAAAGCGCTGGTCGAACGCACGCGGCTGCGGGCGCGGGAAGGAGAAGGCCAGTCCTCAGCTCAGGGCGCAGCCGTCCCCCCGCCCCATTTCGGCTGCAGGAGGCCGTCTGTGTTCGAAGGCAGACTAGGAAGCTGCCGGGGAATTAGATAGAAAGGCAGTATTTCTGG
>NW_005231233.1:0-229 GCF_000412655.1 Myotis brandtii
TTAGGTGCTGCCAGAGCCTCTGCTTCCGAGAACCCACATCGGGTCCGGCAGTGGATTTACCGGGCACCTTCTCTGTGCTGCCCCACATGGTCCTGACATGGCGCAGGCCTCGCATCAGCTCTGATGTGCTTGCTCGTGCCCCACACAACTTACCCCTCGGTCTCTAACTCTTCAGGGAGGGAAATTTTTAAATACCCTTCAATGAGTTCTCCAAAATGTGCATGAGCGT
>NW_005231234.1:0-229 GCF_000412655.1 Myotis brandtii
AGAGAGAACACTTGGGAACCACAAATATAGGGTATAGGGTATTCTCCACTATCTTTTAAGCCTTTACCCCAGGAAGCCTACAAGATTCTTGCCTAGAAGATCAAGGAGAATCTGGAGAAAGCTCCCCCGTGGTGCTGGCTGCAGGAGGGGGACAGCTACTGCTGAAATCCACCCAGACCTAATCCACTCCATCTCCACTGTAGAAAAACACACACAAAAGCAACAACAA
>NW_005231235.1:0-229 GCF_000412655.1 Myotis brandtii
ATCTATCTGAGATCTTCCTTATCAGTTTAGGACTCTACAGCATAAACATTCACCAATCTAGAAGATTAGTGAGTGGGAGTCGACTGGGCTAGCACTGCCCGCTCTGAGAAGCCCTCTCGCCCCATTTTAATCAACAAGCTCAGGTCAGGTCTCTCAACATCAGATATCCGCCCTGCCCTGCTGTTGAGGTCCTTAACAGGACAAACCCTCCTGGGAACTTCTTTCCACC
>NW_005231236.1:0-229 GCF_000412655.1 Myotis brandtii
TTTGGGGGAGTGGTGGAGGGACCAGGACCCCTGGACAGAGCATAGGGTGGATGGGGTGCAGCTGAGGTGCTGGTCTATGCCCCTTCCTAAGTCAAGGTGTGTGCACCCCAAATCCTCTGCTCTGCTTCCCCCAACCAACAAACCCTGTCACAAGTTTGCAAAAGTTACCATTTCTATTAATTTTTAGCAATCTCTAAATAATGCTTGCAAAAAAGTGTGAAACACTATT
>NW_005231237.1:0-229 GCF_000412655.1 Myotis brandtii
TTAGAGAGAGGAGAAGGGAGAGGGATAGAGAGATAGATAAGGAGGCAGGAGCAGAGAGAGGAGCATCATTGATCGGCTGACTCCTGAACACCCCCTATGAGGGATGGAGCCGCCACCTGGGCATGTGCCCTGACCAGGACTCAAACCAGCGACCTCTTGGCTCATAAGTCCATGCTCAACCACTGAGCCACACCTGCTGGGCAGGAGCTCTCACTTCTAACAGAAAGGC
>NW_005231238.1:0-229 GCF_000412655.1 Myotis brandtii
GCTCAGTACCCTTGCCCAGCCAACGGGGCTACATGTCCTTGAGATGACTACATTACTTGAGGACTCAATCCTCAGTGCACACTCCTGCCAGGAACCTCATAATTTAAAGGACTTCTCCATCCTGTCCCCAACTGCTGTCCTCTCTCTTCTAGTTGTTCTTCTCCTGAGCTGCTTTAGGAAAAGTTTAGAAACCTACCTCACACAATGTCCCTCTTTTGTTTAGGACCAT
>NW_005231239.1:0-229 GCF_000412655.1 Myotis brandtii
TTCTGCTGTAACAGTTGCTTAGGCTTTTATTATATAGGTATGATCCATTAAAAACAAAAACTAGACCCATATGTATAGGGGGAAAAAGTATGAAGTGATATACACCAAAATATTATATCTATCTTGGGAATAAGATTACAGTTTTATATTTACCTAATAAATTTCATATAATAAGCATATTGTTTGGAGAATAAAAAATAATTTAAAAAATAAGAGGAAAGACTAATTC
>NW_005231240.1:0-229 GCF_000412655.1 Myotis brandtii
CCTTGACCTAGGTAACTCCATTTCATCCTTCAGAACAAGCTTGAACTTGGAAGTCCCAGAGGACCTGGTCCTTTCAAAAATCTGTTCCTCTTCCTTGAAGCGTTGAACACAAGTATAACTAATTGTATCTGTTTGTGTTTGTTTTTCTCACTAGACTGTATATTTAATAAGAGCAGGGCATTATGTCTGAACTATCTAACTCTGTATGTTCAAGCATCTTGTTAACACC
>NW_005231241.1:0-229 GCF_000412655.1 Myotis brandtii
GAGATACATACAGAAAGTGTGAATAAAAGCTTGAAAGCTTTAAATAACTTTGGTAATATTATGTATAGCTAATGCTCTAATTAAAAACTCTGGGTTTGTGTGTTGTATGCTTTCCCCCTTCTTTCAATTCTAACAATTTTATTGGATTTTATAAAAGCACTAGAGTCCCAGTGCATGAAATTTGTGCTCTCAGGGTGGGGGGGGGGGCCCTCAGCCCGGCCTGTGCCCT
>NW_005231242.1:0-229 GCF_000412655.1 Myotis brandtii
CGCGTGTCATAGGTTCGCCATCACTGGTCTAGGTTGTAGTGCTCAGAGCAAGACACACAGGCCTGTTCTCACTGTAGGAGAAAGGGGGTGGGAGTTGGAATGAGGATCCCACTGCACTGTCTTGTTTGTTGCTGGATCCCCAGCACCTGGCTCAGGGTTGACACTTAGTAAATATTTATTTGTTGAATTACTGGCCAGCCTCTCCCCACTGCAGGTGGGAGGGCGTCCA
>NW_005231243.1:0-229 GCF_000412655.1 Myotis brandtii
ATTACTCCTCAAAATAGCAGCACTCAAAAACAAACAACGCCAACCTATGGTACACAGATTAGTACTATCACATTTTATAGATGAGAAAAATGAGGTTGAAAGGGGTTAACTTCATTAATTTATTCAACAAAATTCTCTAAATACCTATTCTATTGAAAGACATTGTGGATGACACTGGGGCTACAAAGGGTAGAGATGACAGGCTTATTGTCTGATCTGATGAAATGTA
>NW_005231244.1:0-229 GCF_000412655.1 Myotis brandtii
GTGCTGGGGGATGGGAGCAGCTGGGGAAAAAGGAGACGTGTAATACTTTCAACAATAAAAAATTTAAATGAAAAAAAGCACTTTTTTTAGTTAGAACACTGCTTTTATTCCTCTTATTTCCCTCATCCATCCTGTCTCTATTTGTTGCAAATGTGCTTAAATTGTCTGCATTTCATTTTACACAATAGAGGGCAAGCAGGGCAGTTTTTATTTCTGTGTGTATCATCGC
>NW_005231245.1:0-229 GCF_000412655.1 Myotis brandtii
TAGTTTTAAAGGTTTGAAACCCAACTCTGATTCTTTAGTAGTTGTGCTGCCCTGAGTTAAATACATAAACCGGTGGGATTCCCAAACAAACTTCGATAATAAACTGATTACAAATGGATCACTTGAGGTGCCCGTTAAAATAGACAGATTAGGCTCTACCTTTGATATTTTGATTTGGCAACCCGAAGTAATGCCAGGGAAATGTTTGTTTGTTTGAATTCTCCTAGGC
>NW_005231246.1:0-229 GCF_000412655.1 Myotis brandtii
GTAAGCACAGGGGTGGGTCTCGGCCCATCCTCTGTGCATCCACCCAACCCCTGCCACCCTGGCCCCTGGCCCCCTATCTGTCGGCAGCCCTGTTCCCGCTGCCGCCACTCACACCCACTAACAGGGCAGAGCAATTGGGGCCTGCGTGAGCAGCGGCTCTGGCGCTAGCAGCAGGGGTGAGCGGGGCCATTGCCAACAGCAGGTGCGACAGGCAGCTAACAGCCTCGAT
>NW_005231247.1:0-229 GCF_000412655.1 Myotis brandtii
GGGCAGAGTTTCGGGCCCATTGCCTCCTGTCTAGACACGATGCGTTATTAATGCCGGCTCACCTGACATTAGCTTTTTAGGCAACAGAAATTCTTCCCCTGCTCCGGCCGGCTTGGTTGAATCCGTGTGGGACTCAGCTCAAAGCTGGAAGTCCTAAGAGGGCAAGACCAGCACGCTCCCTGGGCCTGGTCTGTCGTCTGTGATTCTGGTTTCTGGGTCTAAGTACTGA
>NW_005231248.1:0-229 GCF_000412655.1 Myotis brandtii
ACGTTCTATCCACTGAGCCAAACTGGCTAGGGCCAGTCAAGATGCTCTTGTTTGTTTCCAACTCTTACCGCTCTCCCAGCCCTGAGGCATGCTGTTTTTATGTTGGTTCACTCTATGAAATACCTTTTTTTTCTGTCCTCTTAATAGTCACAGATATCGACACAAAATGTGAAAGTGATCAGAAGGTATAATGTACAAAGTATTTAAAAGAAAACACTTCTATTGTATG
>NW_005231249.1:0-229 GCF_000412655.1 Myotis brandtii
GCCTCCCTCCTCCTCTTCTCCAGAGCACAGGGGACCCTGCTCCAGCCCAGAGGACGCCTCCAGGAGAACAGATTCCCTCGCCTTTCTCCCTACAAGACCGTGAACTTCAAATCATCTCTGTAACCTCTACCCCCCGCACCATGCCCCTGAACGCTGGACAGGTTTTCCAAGTGGAAAAGTCTATCAGCTTTAGCATTCTTCTAGATGCCACTGGTTCCCACCTCCATCT
>NW_005231250.1:0-229 GCF_000412655.1 Myotis brandtii
TCCAGCCACCCCTGGACTTCACTGACAGGTCAGGCTCCTCACTCACCCCCCACGCCCAACCCCAACCCAGGAGCAGGAAGGTCAGTCCGGAAGTCCTGCCCTTCTCCCAGAAAGGGCCTGCGCCTTCCCAGGGAGCTGAACTTCACAGCTTATAAACACTTTTACCCTCTTAGCATATCTTACCACCCCCACCCACCCCCAGCTGGATCCCCAGCCGCCAGCATCAGGC
>NW_005231251.1:0-229 GCF_000412655.1 Myotis brandtii
TTTTTGGTGAATTGATGAATTTTGCACGTTTAGTGAATTTGGTTACTGATGCATTTCACCAAAATCTGCTCTCTCACCTGCTAGAATGACTGTTTTATTCTACACCACCATTGTTTGTATGTGAATTCACATGAGCTTACCAATAACGAATTATCTGAAATTCTAATTTTGCCAACCCAGTGGATAACTCACTCTTTTAAAAATATATACATATATTTTTTATTGATTT
>NW_005231252.1:0-229 GCF_000412655.1 Myotis brandtii
GAGGGTGTTGCCAAGTTTAAATTTAGGGTAGCAAGTACCCCAGGAGTGGATAAGTAGTATATTCCTTGCTCCCATTCTCACTCTAACCTTTTTGTGATCCTCAGAGCTTGCTATGTGGAGGGGAATTTTATTTCCCAATTTCCTCTCTGCTCGCCTTCCCAAATTATTCAGATTGGAATGAAAACAAGTACATTTTTAAAAATTGATTTCAGAGAGGAATGGAGAGGGA
>NW_005231253.1:0-229 GCF_000412655.1 Myotis brandtii
CCCACTTCCCCGGACCCGGCACCTGCCCCCGGCTGGCGCAGAATCCAGGTGGGATCTGCCTGCCTCCTGCCTCCGTCTCTGGTGCTGAGCCTGGTGGCCCGGTTCTCCCTGCAGCCGCTGTGGGTCCCTCCCAGGGCCGGCTTCCTGGCTACGCTGTGGGCAGCCCCGCCGCTCGTACCCCCCCTCCCCTCCCCTCCCCTTCCCTTCCCTTCCCTCCCCGGGCGGCTCC
>NW_005231254.1:0-229 GCF_000412655.1 Myotis brandtii
AAGTTCATCCATGCTGCAGCTCATATTAGCTTTCATTCCTTCTTAATTGCAAATAATATTGCATTGTATGGGTAATTGCCATGTTCCTAGTGTCCTTTTCAATAAAAAATAAAATTGGTTTAAAGAAAAATATCAATGAAATGATAATATAATGATATGTAGATATGGACAAAGGCAGCATGCAGAAGGCCGAAATTTGGGAAAATGTAATATAGAAACCCCGTTTGGA
>NW_005231255.1:0-229 GCF_000412655.1 Myotis brandtii
CTTAGATAAGCCACCTTTCCCAGATCTTCGTTTCTATTTTGAAGTAACGGAAATTACATCAGAGTTGGGAGGACAGCTTACCCAATACCCTTATTTACTTACTTTATATGAGGAAACTGAGACAAGGAGAGGAGCGATGTATGGAGGGTCACACTGCTTTGACAATTTACCCAGAAGTGGCTCAAGAACACGCAGAATATTTATCTCAGGAGGGAAGCCCTAAGGAGTG
>NW_005231256.1:0-229 GCF_000412655.1 Myotis brandtii
TTCTCTACCAACATACTTGTACTCTTGAGTACTAACAGCTCCTTTTGTTTAAGACCTCATTGCAATCTGTAAACGGTTGGTGATTTAAGTATTATTGGCAGATTTTAAAAAGATATCATTACTTTATAGAAATTATTGACTGCCACAACCTTTTGCAGCAAGGATTCATGATCTGGAGAAGGGGCTGCGCATAAACGGATACACTAGATAAGAAATATAAATTTAGAAG
>NW_005231257.1:0-229 GCF_000412655.1 Myotis brandtii
CAGCTGAGACTCGGTGTCATTGCCGAGCGAGCTGGGCACATGGCTGGAATGTCTCCACAGGATACAGTTCACTCCGAAACAGTAACCCTAAGACCCACGCCAAAAGGCGGGGCAGAACCCGGCCTTTCTTCCCATCCATGAGGCTCTGTTCCTTGTAAAGAACCGAAAGGGCTGCAGAACAGTTTGGGGTGTAGTTCTCTCTGCCTTACAAACAAGGGGCTGCATGACT
>NW_005231258.1:0-229 GCF_000412655.1 Myotis brandtii
ATGCTGCTTAAAGGCTTTGTCACATTGTCTACATTTGTAAGACTTCTGCCCACTATGAGTTCCCTGAAGGTAAGTAAGCTTTGAGTGCTCATTTAAGGCTTTGCCACATCATACTTGTAAGGTTTCTCTCTAGTATGAATAGTATGAATGTAGAATAAGACATGAATGTTATTTAAAGGCTTGGCCACAGGATTTGCATTTGTAAGGTTTCTCTTCAGTATGCATTATC
>NW_005231259.1:0-229 GCF_000412655.1 Myotis brandtii
GTCATAATACTACTCTTTGTCCTAGTGGTTCACTGCTGTGGACACCCACTGAACAGGAATAGAAGGAGTAACATGCTCCCACTAATAATATTAACTAGCACACCATTGCCTCCCTTAGGGGCCACTACCACATGTCCTTGCTTAGAGACTCGCTACCCAAATATGCTAGACTGGGTATTCTACAGGAAAACCCAATCAAACCAGATTGTTAGCTATACTTATCAACCTG
>NW_005231260.1:0-229 GCF_000412655.1 Myotis brandtii
TTTCTCAGCTTATACTCGTTAGGAAAATATTTTTGTATCAATAATAAGAATTACATAATTATCATTATGTAAAACCCTAAATATTTTCAGTTGCTTTTATACCTTAGGTATCACAATTAGCTCTATGCCTAGTCAAAACTAAATTTTATCTTCTGTTTGAGCTTGTTAAAAGAAACTACCACACAGGCACTGTTTTTTTTTTTTCCATTGTGAAAATTACAAAGATATA
>NW_005231261.1:0-229 GCF_000412655.1 Myotis brandtii
GGTCGCAGCATTAGGAAGGTTGAGAACCACTGTGGCTCATTTTTCCCAACTGCTAAAGTGGGTGTGAGATGTGGTGGTGATCTATCTCCATTCTAGAATGTAAGCTTCCGGGGAAGAGAGGGTTCTGTCTGTTTTGTTCACTGCTTTCTCCAAAGTGCCTGGGACAATTTGTAGCATATGATGGGGTGCTCAATAAAGAATGAATTAGGATACAAATTTAAGAATCTAA
>NW_005231262.1:0-229 GCF_000412655.1 Myotis brandtii
AATTTGGAACTGTAATCATAATTGGGGACAAGGCTGTAAGAACCCATTGGTGTATATTACAAATACCATCTAAAAATTTCATAGACCAGGGAGACAGTAAGAGTATCGTAAGTAAATTTCCTGTGCCTCAGCTGCACTTATAGAGGAACATGTTTGTGTAGCTACTTCAGCTTCATTTGAATTAGTATGGTTTGTAGTCTTTGTTGGGTTAGCGTATAAGCATATCCCC
>NW_005231263.1:0-229 GCF_000412655.1 Myotis brandtii
GCCCAAAGAAAGAGTTTACTCGTCCAATACGACTCTCAGGGTGTTTTCTGAAAACCTATGAGTCCCGTAAACCCCCTGAGGATGGTGACAGGGCTACTGTGGGCAGTGCCAGAGGCTGGCAACCATGTCTGTCTGCCCACGTCTGCCCTTTCTATGTGTGTGTGACTCTGTCCCTGGTCTCCCAGGGGACCGTGTGCTGCCTCCCAGCTTTCCACTCCTGGGCCTGCCC
>NW_005231264.1:0-229 GCF_000412655.1 Myotis brandtii
TAGCTCAGCCCATTAGTTGCTCAAGCCAAAAAAAAAAGGAGTTTTATTTTAAAAACTATAAAAAATTCGCAAAATCAAAGTGCAGGTTCTAAAGTTAGACCTCACGGGAAGTGAGAAGCCAACAGGCAGAGACTCCCTTCATTTTCTCCTCTCTCTCTGGTCTCAGCGTTCTGTTTCTCTCAGCATGTATGCCTTGGTTCTTTCTTTCTCCCTACAGGCCAGCCCCCAC
>NW_005231265.1:0-229 GCF_000412655.1 Myotis brandtii
CCACCTTCCCCTTCCATGGCCTCTGAATCATCCTGTTTTCAGGAGCAGAGAAACATCAGCCTTCAAACTGTTTTCCAAATCTTTCTGTCTCAAACAGTGGTCAGTGGCTTCATTCTTTCGGTCTTTGGCTTGTGGGGCCATGGGCTGGGAGAAATGCCCTCAGAGCACGGTGTGCAAAGCATTGGGAGACGTTACTCAGGATATACACAAATGATTGCTGTGAGGTATG
>NW_005231266.1:0-229 GCF_000412655.1 Myotis brandtii
ATTGATTAGATTTCAGGATTAATAAAACAATACATAAAATATAATCTTGTCTCTTGTGGTGGGCAGCATTTGCAAGATGATGCGATAGGTGTTATTATAGAGTCTACATAAGGCATGGAATAAACCCTAAGGGGAAAGTTTTCAACTGAACCAGAGAAGCTGTAGAGCTCAGGGGTTAGGAAAGGCTGTGTACACAGAGGATGACTGCCCTGATTGGGGGATGAAGACC
>NW_005231267.1:0-229 GCF_000412655.1 Myotis brandtii
ATTGATTAGATTTCAGGATTAATAAAACAATACATAACATATAATCTTGTCTGTTGTGGTGGGCAGCATTTGCAAGATGATGTGATAGGTGTTATTATAGAGTCTACATAAGGCATGGAAAAAACCCTAAGGGGAAAGTTATCAACTGAACCAGAGAAGCTGTAGAGCTTAGGGGTTAGGAAAGGGGTTATTCACAGAGGATGACTGCCCTGATTGGGGGATGAAGACC
>NW_005231268.1:0-229 GCF_000412655.1 Myotis brandtii
TGTATTCCTTGCAGAGCCCAGCACTGCACCTCTCTTGTATCATCAGATGTTTATTGCTTGGTTAAGCCATAGCCAGGACTGGTTACATAATCTGTGGGCCCAGGGCAAAAAGAAAATGCGGAACCCTTGTTCAAAAATGATTAAGGATTTTAAGATGGCGACCACAGAGCATTAAACCAAACACAGGGCCCTCCTGAGTCGCAGGGCCCTGTGAAACTACCCAGGTGTC
>NW_005231269.1:0-229 GCF_000412655.1 Myotis brandtii
GAATACTACTCAGCCATGAAAAATGAAATATTGTCATTTGTGACAACAGGAGTAGATATTAAGGGTATTATGCTAAGTGAAATAAGTCAGATGGAAAGGACAAAAATAGTATGATTCCACTCTGTTCGGAGCATAAAACAAAAAGTAATAAATGAACTAACATAGCAAATGCATAGATACATACAACAGAACAATGGTGCCAGAGAGGGAAGGAGTAGGGGAAGGATGA
>NW_005231270.1:0-229 GCF_000412655.1 Myotis brandtii
CATGCATTTAAATACCATATAAATCTTGCTTCTAATTTAAAAAGAAAGAAAAGAAAAGAAAAAATAGCCTTTCTTTTCACTAGAAAAATTCTAAGCAAGTCAAAAAATAGAAAAACTGGTACCTACACAGGGCCCACTTAAATTCAGTAACTAAAAGTTGCCATAATTGTCCTTTATTTGTTTCTCCCCCTGCCCCATGCACAATTATATATACAGATTGCACTTGTCA
>NW_005231271.1:0-229 GCF_000412655.1 Myotis brandtii
AAAAAAAAAGATCCAACATTGAAAAATGTGTTTTTAAAATTCCCATAAAGTTAATAAAAACCACTGGTGAATAATGTTTCACTTTCAGGTTCAAAATGGGAGAAACAGTTGTGTAGAAAAGAAAGCCGAAGGGGGCCGGAGGAAACTTCTGGAAGGGAGGGACTGTCCATGGCCTTGATGATGACAGGTCACTCTTGCATACTTATCCCCAAACTCACAGCGTTGTATA
>NW_005231272.1:0-229 GCF_000412655.1 Myotis brandtii
TTGGGCAAGCTGTGTAAGTGTTCTGCAATTAGCATGATAACAATAGTAGACTTCTTCAATTCTCTGCTCCTTTTTAGCTGAGTGCCTTACGACCCACTCTGAAGCACAGTGTGCTCATCTAGATAATGGGTACGCTAAAGAATACTGTGTTGCACTATTATTAGAATTATTGTAAACAAATCACTTAGAGTATAGGAGGGATTCAAGAAATGTTTGTAATAAATGCATT
>NW_005231273.1:0-229 GCF_000412655.1 Myotis brandtii
GACACAGCTGGGGGTTCTCCTCTGCCCCTAAACCCCACTCTGCCTCCTTGACCAGCAGCCCAAACCTGACCACTGTCCACGCTCTGTGATGGGCACACTGACCACCCCAACATGTTGGAATGTCCTCTGTTGGTGACTGGAAGGCACTGAGTGGATGAATCTCATTCTGGGGGTGGGTCACTCAACATGTCGCCTTGCCTCTGGCCAGCTATCCAGATGAGAGAGCTGG
>NW_005231274.1:0-229 GCF_000412655.1 Myotis brandtii
GGCCCCAAGCACATACACACTCGGCACAGAGCAGCGGGGGAAGGGGGGCGACGCTAAGCAGACGTCTACTTCCAGGGAAGCGCCACTCAGCACACAGGCAACGGCCACAGGACAGGAGAGGAGACTGAACTGAAGGCAGCGTCACGAGACAGCGGCCTTTAAAACACATCGAGAGGGCCCGGCCGGCACGACGCCGTGGGTGAGCGACGATCCATGACCCAGGAGGTCA
>NW_005231275.1:0-229 GCF_000412655.1 Myotis brandtii
GGTCACAGAGCGCCAGGACCAGGGTTTGAACCCGGCAATCGGGCTCCAGGCTGTGCCCGAAGGTCACGCCGTGCTGCATCTACCAGGGAGAACACCTTGAGCCAAGGGGCCCGGCTGTTTGGGGCCCTGCGAGAACTTCAGCTGGTTTGATGGCCCAGAGAATGACACACCTGGACAGGTGAGCCAGGGCCATGGGCCTTGAGGCCATAGAGCCAGTCGAGAAGTCTGG
>NW_005231276.1:0-229 GCF_000412655.1 Myotis brandtii
ATCACTAAAAGTTTTTATTATTTCTTTTTTAATAAGGATTTTATTTGACTTAAAGGATCAGATATGGGATTAAATAGTGTACCCTCAAAATTAATGTCCACTGAGAACCCCTGAGTGTGACCTCATTTGGAAATAGGGTCTTTGCTGTTGTAATTAAACCACAGATCAATATGATAACTCGCTGGATTGGGGTGGGTTCTGAATCCAATGAGACTGTCCTTATAACAGA
>NW_005231277.1:0-229 GCF_000412655.1 Myotis brandtii
GGCCAGGTGGCCTCCTCCTCCTCCTGCCCCCACCTCCAAGGCGGCTCTGGCTGAACCCATCACACCACGGCTTCCTGAAGGACATTCATCAGCGGCACATAATCACCACGGCGTTTGCTCACACAGGTAATGAGCTCCATCCTGCATAAATGTTGTACAGATACGACAGCCGAGCAGAAAAGATAAAACCGTGCTAACAAATAGTCTGTAATTACAGAACACGGTTTTG
>NW_005231278.1:0-229 GCF_000412655.1 Myotis brandtii
ATCCATAGGATATTTGGGGCTGGGTCACCCCCTCCCCAGCCAGCAATGGAGACCCATTACCTAGCTCCTGGCTCCTTGAACTGAGGCGGCGTATCCGGCAGGAGATGCAGCCGGGGCTGTGAACCAGCCCTTTGAGAAATACAGGAAAGAGTCCTCCTAAGGAGGTGAGATTGGGCGGCGGCTGCTGAGGGCGCTGATGCTTGGGGGGCGGGCCATGGAAGCCCGAGGA
>NW_005231279.1:0-229 GCF_000412655.1 Myotis brandtii
AGGGTCCCTCAGTGTCTTGTGGTCGACAGAGACAGGCCTGTTCCCAAGGATTCCCATTGTCCCTGGGGAGACGGGGGGTGGGCCTAGGGCCTCACCTGGGAACCCCGGAGGGTGCCCTCCTGCCAGACACAGGGCAGGCCAAGTGAGTCTCAGCCCAGTGATGGTAAGGGCAGCCGTCAGCCAGGCCTCACAAGGCATCGAGGACCAGCTCTGGGAAATGAACACAAAG
>NW_005231280.1:0-229 GCF_000412655.1 Myotis brandtii
TGGAGGGACCACATTTAGCACAGGTTCAGGCACAAATGAATGGGAACCTAGGACCAACATCGATGTTAATGTCAGCATTTTTACATTCAGCCCCACCTGATGGAGCCCTCACCTGAGCTATGCAAATGATAGAGACTCGGAGACAGAGTAGTGACTGATATTAATTTCAAAGAACATGGATGCTGGAATGCTTGCAGTCCTGTACCTTCCAATAAACATTCTTAACATG
>NW_005231281.1:0-229 GCF_000412655.1 Myotis brandtii
ATGGATCAGTCACAGGACAGGTGTTGTATGATTCCACTTGTATGAGGTATCTGGGGCAGTCAAACTCAGAAAGAATTGTGGTTACTGGGGGATTTAGGGGAGGGAGAAATGGGGAGTTGTTTGATGTGTACAGAGTTTCAGTTTTGATCTGTTGCACAGCAAAATGAGTGTACTTAACACTACTAATCTGCATACTTAAAAATAGTTAAGATGAGCCTGGCTGGTGTGG
>NW_005231282.1:0-229 GCF_000412655.1 Myotis brandtii
TTTATATCATTGTGCTATGTTTATTTACTTATGGGTCTGTCTTCCTGGATATACTATAAGCTCCTTGAGAACACAGACCGTGCAAATTTCACTATCCCAAGTGACCACCATGGTGCTCTGCATGTAAACGGTACTGCATAAATAATTATTGCATGAATAAATAAAATTACCTAGTTTTCCATTGCTCATTTGATAAATATTTATCAAGTGTCTCATTATATGCATTGTT
>NW_005231283.1:0-229 GCF_000412655.1 Myotis brandtii
ACAAAAAGAAAAAAGAAAAATCATTGATAAAATAAGACAGTGGATAGTAAAGAAAAATTCCCCTACAGAATGGCCATGGGTGAGTGTGTCATAGAAACAGCGAGATTCATCCTTTGTTTCATCTTGGAGAACTGCGTTTGGGAGCGGGATCTGATCTCCGTGTCCATCACTACAGAGAGAGAATGTCCTTTCTACTGAAGGTTTCTGTAGAGGAAAGGGTGATGCTTGA
>NW_005231284.1:0-229 GCF_000412655.1 Myotis brandtii
GTCTCTAGTAATATATAACAGCATTGCCTGGAAAAGCTAATATGAGTAACTAATTAAGGACATTATATAATTTAAAGGAGTTCTTTGGAGAGTTGAGTGGTAAAGGGAAGATATATCAAATAAGCTATGTGTAGAGCTTCTGTAGATCTGAAGAATTTCTCTCCCTATCTGTGATTAGTTTTCAGCTATTCAAGTATATCTACACTAATAAAAGAGAAACATGCAAATT
>NW_005231285.1:0-229 GCF_000412655.1 Myotis brandtii
TGATCCTAATGTGCAGCCAAGGTTGAGAACCACTGGGATAGTGTGAGGTCCTGAGAGCCAGCTTGCCCCTCATGAAGGCGCTGGGAATAACGTGCAACACGTTTGGCTTTGGAAGTGTTCCGTTCTGGTTGGTAATCTTCTTCTTTGTCTTGGGAAGGCTGTTATGGCTCCTGGGCCTCATTGCATATGATCTTTACCATGAGGTTCACATCCAGCTTCAAGCTCTTAC
>NW_005231286.1:0-229 GCF_000412655.1 Myotis brandtii
GGGTTGCAGTGGACTTTCATGAGCAACCAGAGAGGAATTCAAGTGAAAAAAAGGATTGCTATGTACTCCATGAGCACCAAACCCGAGAGAAACAAAGATAAATAAATGAGATGTGGTTCCTGTCCTCAGGCAGTTCAGCGCAGGACAAAATAAGCAAATCCGCACTACAAAACCACTTTAATATAAGCTACAGCACCAAAAGGGACATATCATAAGCGAGTTATAGGGG
>NW_005231287.1:0-229 GCF_000412655.1 Myotis brandtii
CATCTGTCTCAAGTTCTCCCTCCATTCTCTCCACCACAGCTGCCTCCCGCACCTAAGACAGAATATGACGGAAGGTTCACAGCAGTCACCGGTATTCCAAGATCAGAGCAGAATCTTTTCCCCCGGGTAAAAAAGGTACATACGCACATACTCTTCCATACAATTTTCAGACTTCATGGAACTCATGTTAACAACCCAAGCACTAAGCCTATGATGTAGACAATGCAAT
>NW_005231288.1:0-229 GCF_000412655.1 Myotis brandtii
TTAAAAACAGCAGACATGTATTTTTCACAGTTCTGGATGTTAAGAAGTTGAAGATCAAGGTGCTGGCAGATTTGCTGTTTGGTGGCAGTCTGGTTCATTGATAGCCTTTCTCTCCATGTGGCCTCATATAGTGGAAGGCACCAGAGAGCTCTTTGTGGTCCCTTGTATAAGGCCACTAATGCCATTCATGAGGACTCCACCCTTATGGCCCAATTTCCTCCCCAAATGC
>NW_005231289.1:0-229 GCF_000412655.1 Myotis brandtii
TGACCTCACCATGGCACCCAGGGCCTCTCCAGCCCTCCCCACTGTGAGCTTGGCCGTGGCGGATCATGTGACCCCAGAGGCATTTCTTGAATTAGGCTGCTCTTCTGAACATCGGCATGAAATGTGTTGGAGGCTTTATTCAACAATTTCTCAGTGAACCCTTTCAACAATACAGATTTAAGAAAACAAAGAAGGCCCGGCTGGTGTGGCTCAGTGGTTGAGCATCAAC
>NW_005231290.1:0-229 GCF_000412655.1 Myotis brandtii
ATAACAACATACTTGGAAGATGTGGCGTGAGCTGAGGTTATGTTCGTGTTAGCGATGAATTCTATATAGTGTTTCCGGGAGCCACCCCAAAGGGTTTGAAAGCTGCTGACCCAGAAAGTGCCAACCATGACAACGCTGCCTCTGCCCAGGGCCTGACCCGGCTGGTATCTAACTCCCAGAGGGCCCCCTACTCTCTCTGGCCAGGGCCCTGCTGGGAACAGGCCAGCCT
>NW_005231291.1:0-229 GCF_000412655.1 Myotis brandtii
CAAAAAAAAAAAAAAAAAAAAAAAAGCCTTTAACTGTGTTGCCTTCATTTGAACTGCTTTAAAGTACTTTAAAAACAGGCTTGATGCTTCTAGTGAGCATGGAGTTAATCCCATCTTCTCTAGACATGCATTAGCTTTCAAGACAATGAAGCCCTATTTCAGTAAACATCTTTGTCTATTGTGCTAGCTAGCAGTCTTTACACTTAAAACAAATGAATGTTAATTGTAA
>NW_005231292.1:0-229 GCF_000412655.1 Myotis brandtii
CAGGCTAGCAGTTAGGGGTGATCAGGTAGGCAGATGGTCCCCTTACGGCTGGCCCTGCCACCCAGCAAAAATAGAGGGAGGCCCAGGCCAGCCAAGCTATCGCACCCCAGCCTGTCACCTGCAGAGGGAAGCCACTGGTGGCAGGGGAGGGAGGTGACAGCACGGCACAGATGGCAAGCAGTGGCAGCTGCGGGGGTGGGGCCAGCTGCCTGCAGCCGGGGGAGGGGAA
>NW_005231293.1:0-229 GCF_000412655.1 Myotis brandtii
TTACTTTTTTTTTTGAAATAATTTTAGAGTTACAGAAAAGTTGCAAAAGTAGCACCAAGAGTTCCCGTATATCCTCTTACTGAGCTTCCTCTCAGGTTAACATCTTACATAACCACACACAGTAAAATGATCAAAACCAAGAGCATAATATTCGCTAAACTACAGAATCTATTCAGATGTCACCAACTTTTCCATGGATGTCCTTTGTTGTTGTTGTTCCAGGATCCAA
>NW_005231294.1:0-229 GCF_000412655.1 Myotis brandtii
TCTCTGAAATCAGTAAAAATATATTAAAGAAAACAAAACAAAACGAAACAAAAGACACACACATATTTTTCAAAATATGTGGTCTACCAAGACCAAACATTTATATATGAGTTATATTTGACGGACTTTTGTCAGACAACCCACCCATCCATGAAAGATGGATGTCAAAAACCAAACAAAGATGAAAACCCTTAAAGATATTTGCCATGTCAAAATGCTATCTCATTAT
>NW_005231295.1:0-229 GCF_000412655.1 Myotis brandtii
AACTTCAATCCAACCTTTATCCACATACCATTATCAACAATCCTCAGAAAAACTGAATCTCAATGAAGATTAAGGAAATTACAGAACATAGAAAAGACCTCAAGAGTCAATGATACAAATGTTGGATATGTTCCAAATCCAAGATGCAGGATTAGAACAGCGACCAAAGCAAATTAACTGTATCATGGATGACACACACACTGGATAGTTATTAAAACCTAAGTGGTGT
>NW_005231296.1:0-229 GCF_000412655.1 Myotis brandtii
CAGGAAGACAAAGGCATGGAGGAGCACCCAGCTGGGAGGGCAGTACTTACATAAGCATGGCTGGGGATGTTTAGGATTCCTAGGAAGGCAAAAGTGTTAGAACTGCAAGAGTGAAAGGCTAGTGTTGTGCTTAAGATTGGGAGGTTGGAAGGAACCCGCATGCACTAGCAAACCTGGAAAGGGTGTTAAAAGAAAGAAAAGTCATAGACACTGAGGCAAAAATCTTCAG
>NW_005231297.1:0-229 GCF_000412655.1 Myotis brandtii
GTGGCAGATGGCAGGCCCGATCCCTCGGTGCCTGCTCTGCCTCCCCAGGTCATGCACACGGCAGGGCCTATCTGGGGGTTGGGGCGCCGCCCTGGGTCACGCACATGGCAGGGCTGATTCAGGGGTTGGGGCGCTGCCCCAGGTTGGGTCGCACACGGGATGCCTGGGCAGGCTGGCCGATTACGGCTGCACCGGGGTTGGGGCGCCTTCCCCTGTCAGGAACAGAGCA
>NW_005231298.1:0-229 GCF_000412655.1 Myotis brandtii
GTCACTAAGTGCATCCTGGAGTTTGTCTTATTACTCCCCAAAGGAATTTCTTCATGTTTTTTAAAATGCATTCAATTTCACTAGAGGCCAGATGCATGAAATTTGTGCAAGAGGCCCGGCCCTCGCAGTCCCGGCTTCATCAGGAAGATCATCCAGATGGTTGTCCAGAAGGCCGTCCTGACGGTTGTTCTACTGTTTGGTCTAATTAGCATATCAGCTCTTTATTATA
>NW_005231299.1:0-229 GCF_000412655.1 Myotis brandtii
AATCTCCATATTGTTTTCCATAGGGGCTGCATCTGTTTTCAATATTGCCTGAGGATGCCCTTTTAAACACATATTTACCTGCAAGGATGTGGTAATTCTATTTTTAATTTTTGAGGAACTACCTTTTGCTCAATTTTGCATTGAATCTAATTGCTCTAAAACTAAAGCCTATTGAAACTTTTTAAAATTATTTTATTTTAATTAAAAATTTTGAGGTGACATTGATTAA
>NW_005231300.1:0-229 GCF_000412655.1 Myotis brandtii
ATTTATATGTATTGTATGGTATTCTCCAATGGGGAAATTTATTCAAATATGTATAACTATGGGATTATTGGCAGGCACTAAACATGATGGTATCTAGTAAGAAACTGGAAATATAGAGTAAGAGTTTAGAAATAAGGTCAGGATTTTGGATAAATTTGGTAGATATCCTCATAGAGGTGATATAATAAGTTATAGAATTAAATGATATTTCCAAAGGGATGATGGATGT
>NW_005231301.1:0-229 GCF_000412655.1 Myotis brandtii
ATTTCTGGATTTCTAAGTTAGCATCCTATGGCATTCATCAAAGGCTTTCTTCAAATATCTTATGCTCCATCTTCATTATCAGCCAACAATCTAGATTCACAGAGAAAACATTGGGGCCATAGGCAGAAACTCTCTCATCCCCTAGACACAAAAATGGGGACTCGCTAAGATGGGGGAGCTCATAGGAGCCTGGGCCACCTTTTATTTCACCCTCAAGGATCCAGCGTGG
>NW_005231302.1:0-229 GCF_000412655.1 Myotis brandtii
GAAAAAGTAGAGCCAGAACTGGAAGCAAAATTATGGAAAAATTTATATGTCTTGTATTGTCTCAAGAATAGTTCCCACATTGTCCTCATGCTTTGGTCAGAGTACTACACTTTTATTTCTTCGTCTAGTCCATGGCATCTTCCCTATCATATCGACCAATCCCCCTCCCCAGACCACAACAACCTATCTCCTGTAAGACATAATCTGGGTTGTTAGTCATAGAAATTAT
>NW_005231303.1:0-229 GCF_000412655.1 Myotis brandtii
TTTGGCATACTTTCCTTAAGGTTCCGCCAAGATGTATGTATCAACAGTTTGTTCCTTTTTCATTGCTGAGAAGTATCCCATGGTGTGGACATACCATGGTTTGTTTAACCTCAGTCATCCATTAAATGAAATCTGGACAGTTGACAGTTTGTGGCTATTAAGAATAAACTGCTATAAACATTCATGTACGAGTTATCTTTCCTTTTTCCTTTCTCTCTGGGTAATCACC
>NW_005231304.1:0-229 GCF_000412655.1 Myotis brandtii
GTTGAGTTTGGCCAAAATAAGCAATACTTTTGCTCCCAATGACATCCACAACCAAAAAAAAAAAAAACTAATCAAAAGGACTTGCATGGTAAAGGCGCTGTATTGTTTATGTAGCAGAAAAATGCAGAAGTAGAGCCGCTTCAGGCCAGTTTAATCAGGGCTCCAGTTCTGTTTCTACACAAATGCATTATTTCTCTGCCTTCCTTCTTGGTCAGCCTTGTCCTCAGGA
>NW_005231305.1:0-229 GCF_000412655.1 Myotis brandtii
CCGGAAGCCCTCCATGTGCAGTTTACTCTGGTGCACAAAGACATCCACGGTGGGTCAAGCACAACCCCTGCGCAGGCAGTCATGGACAGGAAGCCGAACCCCACGCGCACGTTAATCCACTTACAGATGCCAGCTCCCTGCAGCAGCTGTGGCTCCTCCACCGCCCGGGCCTCGTCCTCCCGTGCCGCCTCCGGCGCCTTGGCGCAGCCACCTGCAAATTGCTGGTTTG
>NW_005231306.1:0-229 GCF_000412655.1 Myotis brandtii
AGACCTGATAAAGACAGTATGAGCACAGGAAATCATTGTGATAGAATCTTTGTTTTCTAGGTAGATGAGTTAAAATGTAACGAAAAATCTTTCCAATGTCATTAAGAACCTCCAATAGCCCAAGAACACTTGGTGTGGGTTTTTTTTTAGTTAACTAAAGACCGTTCAGTTTCAGTTTTATATCAGTGCACTTGCTGGGGTCCAACCCCAGGAGGTCCAGGGGTCCCCA
>NW_005231307.1:0-229 GCF_000412655.1 Myotis brandtii
TATTAGAGTGGCTAACATTAGAAAACAAAAACAAAAACCTGACAGTACTTGATGAAGATGAAGGCCAATATGAAGCCCCATTCCTTGCTGGTGGGAATGCAAAATGGAGCAGCCATTTGGACCATAGTTTAGGAATTTCCTAGAAAACTAAAGGTAATATTACCATGAGATCCAGCAGTCACAACCCTAGGCATTTACCCACCTTGCTTGAAAATTATGTGTGCAAAAA
>NW_005231308.1:0-229 GCF_000412655.1 Myotis brandtii
CCTCCACCCGGGTCTGGAGTTGTAGGGAGGAGAGGCACCCAGCAGAGGGGCCCTGGGTGCCTCAGGGGTGCTGACGGGTTGTCCTGGCATGCTATTGTTGTGGGCTCCCATGGCGGGGGTGGTGGTAGGGGGAAGAGATTGGGAGTTGGAGGTGAGGGCTGCAGCTACCCCCTATTTTGGGTCTTCTCCCCATCCTATCAGCCTCCCCGTCCCTCCAGGGGTGTGGGGG
>NW_005231309.1:0-229 GCF_000412655.1 Myotis brandtii
TCGATTTGCATATTAGCCTTTTATTATATAGCATATGCATTTTTTGTTGTTCATTCTAATTAATTCTCCCCATTAGAGTTGGGAGGATGGAGCCTGAGTCCCAGCACAGAGCCCCACCCCGCAAACCCCTCCAAGCTGAGGTCTCTACTCACCAGCTGAGAGGGGCTTTGTGTCTGTGACGGAGGTGGAGCTGGGGGCGGAGCTGGGGGTGGAGCTGGGAGTGGAGCTG
>NW_005231310.1:0-229 GCF_000412655.1 Myotis brandtii
AATTGTCATTCCATTCTAAATCAATCTGTGGACTTTTATAATAAGCCCAAATAAGTATAGTTGCAAACAGAAAAATGGTATTTAGGTCCAAGATTCTGAAAGTCAATTTTACAAAATTCTGCCTCAGCTAGGCTTATTCTTATCTGGCTGTACTATTTAGTAAAACAGATACTTGGGAATCAAAGTAAAAACAGATACTTTGGTAGTAAACTAAAATAAGGCAATTAAA
>NW_005231311.1:0-229 GCF_000412655.1 Myotis brandtii
TCATTTAATGCCCCTTCTTGAAGTCCCTCATCTCACAGCAGCTCTCCATGGTGCCCTTAACCCTGAGCTTCTGCATTCCTCTTCTCCAGAGAGTGAGTGCTAGAGGGGAGAGAAGGGATAGGAGATTGTGGGAGGGACCAGGAGTAGCTGCTTCCTTGCCTGGGTAGGAGAGGAGCCCTGGCCACCCAAACATTTTGTTAATATATTTTTTATTAATTTCAGAGAGGAA
>NW_005231312.1:0-229 GCF_000412655.1 Myotis brandtii
CAGGGCACAGGCCTGGGTTGTGGGCTCGATCCCCACTGTGGGACGTGCATGAGGCTGCTGATCCATGATTGCCTCTCATCATTCATGTTTCTCTCTCCCTTCTTCTCTGGAATCAATAAAATGTATATTTTTTTAAACTGCCACTTCTTAACCCAGCAGCTTCACTTTGAGGAATCTCCCTAAAGACCATCCATCATGAGACAAAATACAGGGGATATTAACACAAAAA
>NW_005231313.1:0-229 GCF_000412655.1 Myotis brandtii
AATGTTAGGCTGGAGCTTTCCTTTTTCATCAACTAAAGTACCAAAGTTTAAAGGAATAATTCCATGTCTTAGCTTTATTGTAGTATCATGGGTAAAATCATATAAAGAGCAGAATTTTAAAAAATGTTTTAAATGCTTCAGACTTGTCTCAGTTGCATAAAATCTACCCTTTTTCTAATATACTACGGTATCTCCTACATCTTAGTAATTATGCATCACCTGCTGTCTA
>NW_005231314.1:0-229 GCF_000412655.1 Myotis brandtii
TGCGCATGGAGGTGAAGTTGCCAGCGCCCACTTTCCCATAGGCTTGAGCCCCCGAACAGCCAGGGATGAGCTAGTGATCCCAGCAGTCTGACAGCCAGCCTGGTCTCCCGCCACCCACCCTGAGGATTCAGTGCATCCAAGCTCAGAGGGCCAGTTCCTGCCTGAAACCTCCCCACCCTCCAGGGAAAAGGCTGGGGGAGGGCACAGCTGTTGCCAAGACAACCCCTGC
>NW_005231315.1:0-229 GCF_000412655.1 Myotis brandtii
CAGTGGGTGTGTAAACAGACACGGGTGGAGGCCCGGTGCTGCCATCTAACAGCTGTGTGACGGGCAGCACGTCTCTAACCCCAGCTTCTCCACAGTGCTGATCACAGTGATGCCCATCTCCAGCTTCGAGCATTATAGGAAGCAGTGCCTCACGTCTAGCAATTGATCGTGTCAACCGTTACTATCGACATTATCACCATTATTATAATGTTCATCACTAGTGTGTATA
>NW_005231316.1:0-229 GCF_000412655.1 Myotis brandtii
GAGTTAATTGAAAAGTATATGATAACTGCCAATGTGTTCCACTGAGTGCCAGGGCGCACCGAAGAATAAGTGCCTGCACTTCAGGAACTTACCCATCTACTTGGAAAGCCAATGAAATAAAAAGAATCAGCATATTGTGGTTAGACATTTATATAATTCATAACGTGATCCCCTGGTAAGTCTAGTACCCACCCTACATTTAAGTCTTTTATCCATTTTGAGTTTATTC
>NW_005231317.1:0-229 GCF_000412655.1 Myotis brandtii
GCCCCCGTGGGTCGGGGCTGGGAGCCATCTCGAAGGAGGACCGGCCACTGCTGCCCCTTGATGAACTTGGCTTCCTGAACGCGGGGCTCCCCCTGATGGGCTCGAACCTGCCTTGGTCCCCCAGGCCACACTTTGCACGGGGCGCACATGGGTATAGGGCCCTCCCACTCGCTGGGCCGAGTCCTAGCACCACACAAGCAGGAGGAGTAAGCCTGGTGCTGGGGGCAGG
>NW_005231318.1:0-229 GCF_000412655.1 Myotis brandtii
TATCTGATCAGGCATCTGGCACAGAAATAGCTCAGCAAGAGGAGAGAAAATGGAGAAAAATCATTTCATGAGAAAGCAAGGAAGCGAATCTAGCTGTAAGTATTAACAACAATTAAATATTTTAAAACCTAAAATGCAAGAGAGTTGACAATATCCACAAACATAAACTGCTGATAGAAACCACCTTATTCTTCCTCCATAGAAATATTCCCCTGCTTTAGTAAAAGGT
>NW_005231319.1:0-229 GCF_000412655.1 Myotis brandtii
TCTTCTTCAAGCTAGAAGTAACCTCAGTAGAACATATTTATTTGGATTTTCCTAGGAGGAAAAAAGTATATCTAATGGTACAAAACAAAATTAATGTTTAAATTACATATTTTAGTGTTTTTATATTTTCAAACTTCATCTATAAAGAATTTTGTGTTACTTACATGTTAAAAAGTTAAACATTAAGAAAAATATTAGAGTAGAAATGTTTATTTCTTCAATAATCATT
>NW_005231320.1:0-229 GCF_000412655.1 Myotis brandtii
GGGAACATGTTTAAGGAAAAGCTAGGCAGACCCCGGGGTGTGGGGTGACAGTGGCACTGACTTTATGGCAGAAGCGGGAACGCCAGGTGGCAATGAGCAGAGCTGTCCGCGCTCCGCGAGGACACGCACGACCGCAGAGGAGCGCTTGCTGGGGGCGCACACCTGAGACCTATGGGAGGAGGCCCTCCGTCGCGTGGAGGGGATGCAGACCAGAAGGGGCCCTTTCAGG
>NW_005231321.1:0-229 GCF_000412655.1 Myotis brandtii
TTTTGCTGTGTCTTCAACATGGCAGAGATATTCTGGTGTCTCTTCCTCTTCTTATAGGGACACCATTTCTATTGGATCAGGGCTCCACCCTTAAGACTTCATTTAATCTTGGCACTGGCTGGGTAGCTCAGGTGGTTAGAGCATCGTCCCAATATGCTAAGGTTGTGGGTTTGATCCCAGGTAAGGGCGCAGATAAGAATCAACCAATGAATGCATAAATAAGTGGAAC
>NW_005231322.1:0-229 GCF_000412655.1 Myotis brandtii
GTTTCCTGGCTTGTACTTTGGTTTTTGTCTCTCCCCCGGCCCCTGTTTCAGGCACCAGTCGGGTGGTAACAGAACCCAAGCCCAGCACTTGCCTTGGCGGCATTTTCTGGTTACACCGATGCTGGCTGCCTTCTGCGTTGGTCCCTCAGGCCCAACACTCCTAATGCAGTTTGGGGACCATGATGTCTGCTTCCCCATCACAGCAAGGCCTGATACAGCTCGTTTCTCT
>NW_005231323.1:0-229 GCF_000412655.1 Myotis brandtii
TAGCTTCCTCAGTCCTTCTTGCAAATTGACTAACAGGAAAGGCTTGGCTGCTGGAAGACTGATAGGCACGTACTTCCGAGTCTCAGTGATATTCACAAATTTGGTATACATTCGGAACCCCATGACACTCATGAAAAATCTAGAATAGTAGGTATTTGGGCTCACCCAAATTTTGTTTCTTTCTTTCACCATTTCACTTTTCTACTACAAGTTCAAAAATATTTTAGGA
>NW_005231324.1:0-229 GCF_000412655.1 Myotis brandtii
ACAGCCAGGCAGAAATGCCCCACCTTCTATTGTTTTTTTGGTTTGTTTTTTTTTCTTGAGAATTCAGAAAAGTCTGTTATACTTCAGGGAAGAGGAATCTTTTTTTTTCCTTCTTGTTGAATCTTCAGCAGCAAAAAAAAGTACAAGTAAGTTTCTCCATAGGTCACCTTGTTACAGATTAAATGAATAAAGTAATTAATGAAAGAGAACTGTACTTAGCTGCCCTGGC
>NW_005231325.1:0-229 GCF_000412655.1 Myotis brandtii
TTAAAGTTTTATTTTATTTTTTCTTTATTTTATTTTAGGATCAGGGTTCTACATTTTATTTTTGTTTTAGCATTATTTTACTCTATCTCAATTTTTTCTTTCTGCCAACACTCTCTTCCTCACTTTTCCCCTTTATTGTCCTGTTTTTCTTACCCTGTTCCTGCTTTAGTTATTCTCTATTTTTTCTTTTTAACTCCATGTTAAAAATTGATCTTACTCATATATCTAA
>NW_005231326.1:0-229 GCF_000412655.1 Myotis brandtii
TGAGGCACCTTGGCGAGTGCTTATTTGTGCTTCAAATCATGTGTAAAACCACAGGATATCAAATGACACACGGTGCCACCTTCTCCGTGCCTGTTTGTGTGTGTCTATGTGCGTATATTACATATAATGTACAGATGTACGTAATCTCCTCTGTTATACATATACCCACAGAGAGAGGAGAATATGCATGCACACACACAACACAGAGGGGACTTTATACACACAGGGG
>NW_005231327.1:0-229 GCF_000412655.1 Myotis brandtii
CTGTGTCCAGTCTTTTGTAGTACATTAGTTCTCCACTGTTATTTTTCAAGATTTTTTTCACATTTGGATGAAAACATCAAACGCTACTGATAAAGTTTCATGATATAAAAACTTTGATGATTTAGCTAAAGTATTGCTCTCTATACAATGAAGGTTAGGATTGGGCGGCTTCCTGCAACTCTTCTCAGTAGGCAGTATGAAGTCAATAGAAACAGACTGAGCTTGTTGC
>NW_005231328.1:0-229 GCF_000412655.1 Myotis brandtii
GTTTGGCTTATCTCAGATCTAATCACCAGCACCTGCACCTGCAGGAGACCTTCTCACCAAATCGCTCAAACCTTTCCCATAAGATGGAGGACATCTCAGTCAGATTTTCAACAATAAAGATAAATTTCTTTTTTAACTGGGTACTGTCTTTACTAACTTTTATGAAAATTTGAATCTTCCATTTTAATTGATACAAGGGAACCTCTTAAAATCATGGGTATTTGTGCTA
>NW_005231329.1:0-229 GCF_000412655.1 Myotis brandtii
CCCTCGGACAGCTCTCCGGCCTTCCATCTCCCGAGCCGGCGGGGCGGCACCCTTTACGGTGTTCAAGGGCAACAAGCAGTGTTTCCTACCGTCGGAATAGGTTTTGGCCCTGGTCTCAAAGCTCCTAGGACCTAGGTGACTTACTTAATTAGCTCCGACAAACAGCACCCGAGTCTCTGGGGAGGGGGAGGGGGGGAGGGGGAGGGACACTAGGTTCCTGTTGAGGCCA
>NW_005231330.1:0-229 GCF_000412655.1 Myotis brandtii
ACCTAATATTGTGTAAAATGAATGGATTTTTGGTATAGAAGGTAAAGTGTATAGCATTAGGTTTATAAATTAGGTTATTTCCTTCTTTATTACAATAAAATTTCCTGTAAAATCTGACCTGTTTGAGCATTACAAAGAAGAAGAAAAGATAAAGCTTACCTTTACCCATCACTGGCAGTGAAGTGCAGTCCGTCCAGGCAATGACTGTGGCCAAGACAATAAAAATGAA
>NW_005231331.1:0-229 GCF_000412655.1 Myotis brandtii
AGCATCTAGTTAAGTGCCACTCACATAATTGAGACTCGAATATTTCTTGGATCTTGCTGAGTTTGAGTCAAGAAATGAAAACTAGAATGGGGTCTTTTGTTCATTCAACAAATATCAAGAGCTTGCTATGTGCCAGATATTGTACCTGGCGCTGGCGATGCTGGAGTGAATAAAATCAATGTATTTTCTCCGTGCTTACATTCTAAGTGGAAAGACAGACAACCAAATG
>NW_005231332.1:0-229 GCF_000412655.1 Myotis brandtii
GGTCGGATTTCAGGCCCAAGTCTTTCCTGGCCCCATTTATCTGCCATTCATTCATTCATCCATTCATTCACTCCCATGCAGGCTCTGGATCCAGACTGCCTGGGGTCAAGCCTGGTGCTGTCCATCTCTCACTGAGTGAGCGGAGCAAGTTTCCTGACCTGAGAACACGGACAGACACGCTGCCCTGTGGTGAGGCTTGTCTGAGATGCTGGATGCGCACGCCAGGCAC
>NW_005231333.1:0-229 GCF_000412655.1 Myotis brandtii
TAACTGCAGCACTGTTTCTTATAGCAAACAAAAGCAAACTGAAAAAACACACTACTTGCCATAATGCAGCTGAAAGAATAAATAACTTGGCGTATATTCAAACAAGGGAATAATATGCAACAGTTATAATTAATGAATTAGTTCTTCAGGTTGCAACAGGAAATGAGTCTAAAAAGTAATGGTAACCAAAAGAAAAAGTATTGCAGAATGTTATGTACAGTATGTTACA
>NW_005231334.1:0-229 GCF_000412655.1 Myotis brandtii
CTCCTCCTGCTGCCTGAAGCCCTGCAGTGAGCGGGCGAGTGGATGGAGCACCAGCCCGGGTCCGGGCTTGGCGCATGCGCTGTGCATCCATCGCGCCTTTGCCGGCTACCTGCTCTGCGCATGCGCACAGCGCCGCCCATGTCACAGGAGGTCAGACTGAGGACCAAGGGCTCGTCCACGCACAGGGTGCGAGTCTCCCTGTTTCTTCTTCTGGAACCAGGAGGACATG
>NW_005231335.1:0-229 GCF_000412655.1 Myotis brandtii
CATTCGTTACTCCTTTATACTGGGAAGTGGGGGGTGAAGGGTCATGAGTTGAGCCAGGAACGGGAGAACCTGAGATGCCAACATGAGCACCACACGCGTTCTGTCTCTGAGCCCCGCGCTCTCCTCTGCAGGTTTGCACTGAGGAGAATGTTATGTGCAAACCTACAAGCAGAACAAGATTGCAGGTTAATCTGTGCCCATCTTTGAATCTGGTGTGAAGACCACCCAT
>NW_005231336.1:0-229 GCF_000412655.1 Myotis brandtii
CTGGAGACTTAGAAAAAGCCACCCAGTCATGCCTGCTCCCTGCAAATAGACCCAGGTTCTTCTCCATGAGAGGACCTCCTGGGGCCTGCATGTCTGCCTTATTCTAGTTGGCACAGTTTCCCTCCCAGGTATCTGACTGCCTGTCTGGTTCTAAGAACATGCCATTCTACCCAGCAGGCAGTAATCACAGGACAGGCTGGCTGTGGCCCCAGTTTGTCTGGAGAGTTCT
>NW_005231337.1:0-229 GCF_000412655.1 Myotis brandtii
AAAAAAAAATCCCAATTCCCTTTATTGCAGCACTTGCTTTATTGTGGTGGTCTAGAACTGAACCTGCACTACCTTTAAGCTATGCCTGTATGAGAAACCACAGAAGGGACTATTGGACAACCCAGAGATTACCAACAGCATGAACTGCTCATCATCCCAAAACTGTAGTAATGGAGTCAGAGGTTTTCTTGGAGTGCAGGGCCTGGGGTTATGTGAATTTTTTGCATTG
>NW_005231338.1:0-229 GCF_000412655.1 Myotis brandtii
CGGTGTGGAGTCAGCACGATGCCGCTCACCTGTCCTTAAACAGGCCTGCCCCGACCGCAAGCCTCTCAGCATTACTGAGGGAGACCACCTAAGGAGACCCGCTCCTTCCACTTGAAACCACTGACACCCTCAGTCTCAGTGACCTCAGCTAATGACCCCAATGTCCCTGGTTTCCACAAAAGGCCGAGTTTACTGCTCTTCTCCCACTGTGCTCCTCCTCACACATGAA
>NW_005231339.1:0-229 GCF_000412655.1 Myotis brandtii
ATTTGAATGAATCACTTACTCTTTCTGGGCCAATAAACGGTTTGGGTTAAATGATTTCTAGAGGACATTTCAGTAGGATAATTCTACTCCTAGAGCTATATTCTTAGCAAAAAGTACAACATTCTTATGACACTTAGCCACAGGTAATATCTTTATTCTTTGTCAACCTGAGAAGCAACTAAAGTTAATGATTTGTTTTAATTTACAGTTATTTTATTTATTAGTAACA
>NW_005231340.1:0-229 GCF_000412655.1 Myotis brandtii
TGAATAAAAATTATAGCATTTTTTTGGTCAGGTTGGCAAAAAGTGTAATTTTTGGTGTGCCGCAGATTTAGGGATTAGTTGATGTGCCATGAGAGGAATGAGGCTGAAGGGGCCCGCTGCCAGCAAGCACACCTGAATCCCCACCGTGCTTCCAAGTCCCCGCTGCTCTTGGTGCCAGGAAGGAGTGTTCCGCCCCTGACCACCGCTCCCTCGGTGACAGGGAGGCACC
>NW_005231341.1:0-229 GCF_000412655.1 Myotis brandtii
CGGGGCTCCCTGCCCTCGCTAGGGCTCCTCCTTGGCCCCCTGCCGCTTGGCGCACTGTTACATCCCTCAGGAAATGTCCAACTGCCAGTTTAGGCCTGATCCCCAGGGAGGAGGATTAGGTCTAAACCGGCAGTTGGACATCCCCTGAGGATTCCTGGATGGGGGCGCAGGCCAGGCTGAGGGACCCCTTGGCCCCATGCACGAATCCGTGCACCAGGCCTCTAGTCTA
>NW_005231342.1:0-229 GCF_000412655.1 Myotis brandtii
AACACGCCTGTGTGTTTGTGCAGCAACAGGAGCGCAGTGCGGCTCCCCAGCCCCTGGCATCCCAGGCCAGCCCGTGGCGCGGCATCTGGAAGGCGAGCGGCACTTCCCCAGAGCTGGCTGGCAGCCGACCCCAGGGTTTCCCGGACACACGGACGCACGGTCTGTGGTGGGTAAGGATCTCATGAAAGCTGCATTGTTGTTTTGTTTGTTTTAATTTTATTTCTTTAAA
>NW_005231343.1:0-229 GCF_000412655.1 Myotis brandtii
AAAAAAAAGGAAATAACCTATGGACACAGACAATAATGCTGTGAAAGCCTGGGGAGGGGATAGAAGCAGGGTGGAGGGGGTCAATGGGGGAATATGCGGTGCATATTGTAACACTTTCAACAATAAAGATAAATATTTTTTAAATGGGCAAAGGAACTGAATGCACATTTTATCAAAGAAGACATATAAATGGATATATGAAAAGATGCTCAACATCACTAATCATCAG
>NW_005231344.1:0-229 GCF_000412655.1 Myotis brandtii
GATTGGCCAGTCAGTGAGCACACTGCATGCCCAGTACAAAATGAATACATGACTAGTACTGACCAATAGAATGTAGATGGAAGTAATGTTTGTCACTCATCAGCCAAGGCTTCTAAGAAGCTATCATGTCCTTTTCACTTGCCTTTTCCGCTTTGACTCAGCAGTGCAGAGAACAACAAGCTCTGGGTGATGCGACAGCCCTAAGATGAAAGGATCAAGGGCATTGAAT
>NW_005231345.1:0-229 GCF_000412655.1 Myotis brandtii
TCACTTGTAGTCCTCTTGTTCTCTACACTGTCACAGACTGTGTCATTGTTTAATTCCTAAATTATTAAAGTTTTTTTGTTGTTATTTGGAGCATTTTCCTTCACCCACAGCATCTTAGATGTCTTAATGGCTAATTTATTTTTAATAATCCATGCTTTATTTATTTATTTTTACAGAGAGAGGAAAGGAGAAGGAGGGAGAGAGAAACATCAATGTGAGAGAGAAACAT
>NW_005231346.1:0-229 GCF_000412655.1 Myotis brandtii
GGGCTCCTGAGGGCAAGCCTTTGTTTTCACTCCAATAAATCTTGCCACTGTGCCTCAAGTCCTCTTACCCAAGGGTCCCCAAAATGCATTTCCTGTGACTCTGTGAAATAATCCTATTTCCATCAGCAATGCTTCTACTAACCAAAGATAAACATTTGAGTATCAATAAGAATAAAAGTAGCAAATAAAGCAAAAGAATCAAGCATTTGTCCTGTGTTGTTTATATAAA
>NW_005231347.1:0-229 GCF_000412655.1 Myotis brandtii
TATACATCATTTTGCTTAAATTCACTATAGATTATGTTAGGAGGATTTACTGTATTTCACTGTCAAAGGACATCTCACATTTTACACTAAGAAAAGAAAGCAATTTGGGGGGGATTTAGTCATATTTATTGGAATTTATTAAATGATATACAGTATAGACAACAAAGGCAACTATTATTATTGCCATACTAAAGGCCTGGTGCACAAAATTTGTGCACAGGGGGAGGGG
>NW_005231348.1:0-229 GCF_000412655.1 Myotis brandtii
CTAAACTCATATTCAATATAACATTGACAATCTCTTGTGTATTTAAACAATAACATTTTATTAACCTGCCTTAAACACAAATACCAGTTACAAATTTAGTATAGCTGATCCTTTTGAACAATTCAAACACCCTACATAGTAGATAAAACATAAATACATCCAATGCTTATAAAACAAACTTACATCAAAATGGAGCTGAAAGAGTTGATGCTATGGAGTTAACTCTGTT
>NW_005231349.1:0-229 GCF_000412655.1 Myotis brandtii
TATCTCTATAGATTTGCCTATGCTGTGCATGCCATGTGATGGAAACATATGCTATGTGGATATTTGTGTCTCGCTTCTTTTACTTAGCATAGTGTTTTCAAGGCTCATCTATAGCAATATCTCAGTACTTCATACTTTTTGGTGCCTAAATAATATTCCATTGTGTGGCTTTACTATATTTTGTTTATCCATTTATTATTTGATGGACATTTGGGTTGTTTAAATTTTT
>NW_005231350.1:0-229 GCF_000412655.1 Myotis brandtii
GAGCCCTCCACTCTGGGGTACCACGCCCCCCTGCCTCCTCCTCAGGGCTGGTTCTGGCAGCAAACTCACGGCCTGGGTGGGATCAGGCTTGGGCACCACATTTCTCTCACGAACACCCACGTTGGTAGCCATTTCCTGCTCCGGATCCTCCAAGAGCTCCAGCTGCCCGGTGAGACACAGACTCCTCGTCCTTCCTTCCTTCCACCCCAGCCCGCTCCCCGTCCACCCC
>NW_005231351.1:0-229 GCF_000412655.1 Myotis brandtii
ACTTTATTCACCAATTAGCAGTTTTCAGGCAACCACCGAATGAAATCCAAGGTGGAAAGAAAATATGGAACGTTACTACAGTGTAATTTGTGCTTTCTGAGCCACTTTGGGTACAGTAAAGGTCAGGAATGTGCAGGAAGGCTGGGTTTAATTTCTCTGATGTGTAAAATTTAGTGCTTTGTCATCAATTATAGATGCAGGAGGACAAATCACCAGCACATTAAGTTGT
>NW_005231352.1:0-229 GCF_000412655.1 Myotis brandtii
ATAATCATATGCTAAAAATGTAACTAGGTAGCCCTAGTTGCTTTGGCTCAGTGGACAGAGAAGCAGCCTTCGGACTGAAGGGTCCTCGGTTCGATTCCGGTCAACAGCATATACCTCGGTTGCAGGCTCCATCCCCAGTCCTTGTCTGGACCCCATGCAGGAGGCAACCAATCGATGTATCTCACATCAATATTTCTCTTTTCTCTCTCTCTCCCCCTCTCTTCTACTC
>NW_005231353.1:0-229 GCF_000412655.1 Myotis brandtii
AGTCTTTGAGGAGGTTGAGATGAAAATTTGGCACAGGTGTGATTCTTCTGCTAATTTGAGTTACTGTCTCAAACTCAATGCTGCATGCAAATGAAATATACTGAATTAAATGTAAGTTACTGAATAAAAAATAAAGCTCTTTCTAGATCATTCCTCCTAAAGGCTGGATGATGAGCCTGGTGAGGAACTTGCACACCTGTAGTAGCAGAGTTGGAAATTGGAGGTGGCA
>NW_005231354.1:0-229 GCF_000412655.1 Myotis brandtii
CCGACACCTGCGGTGGGATGGAGGGAGGGCAGACTGAGCGGCAAGGGCCTCTCCCTAAAATGGTGCTCCGGCTCCACCTGGGCTCGTTAGGTCAGGCAGAGGTCCGTGTACACATGCACGTGTGTATACATATGTGGAGGGGCACACACATGTGTGCACCCGCTCTACTTGCATGCACATGGCACAAAACGTCCCTAGGACAGAGGGCATGAGGGTCTCACATTCCCCA
>NW_005231355.1:0-229 GCF_000412655.1 Myotis brandtii
CCTGTCAAAGACACTCCATAAACCAAGTATGACCTTCCGATGTTAGCTGTAGCTCCTGCTGTGCTTTCTGTTCAGGGGGTTAAGCTAATGAAATGTGGCCGAAGACTTTACTTCCTTGCTACTTGAGTAAACACGGACTATGATAGTCTCAATTTCAGAGTGTAATGAGTGATATCATAGAAATGAACTAAAATACAATCCGCAACGGCAAGCACTTTTCCATAACTGG
>NW_005231356.1:0-229 GCF_000412655.1 Myotis brandtii
CTAGCGTAATAGCTGAGCAGGGAGGTGCAGGGGCACCGGAGGGGCCAGAGGGAGTGATAGGAGGTGAGAATGGAAAGGAGTAGCTCCTATCTCTCTGAGTGCAGCATAGCTTCTCTACCAGTCTCTCCTAGAGCGGCAGTGTGTGTGGCCAGCATGGGCTCTGGAGCCTCAGAACTGGGAACCAAGTCCCCGCCCTGCCACTTGCTAGCTTAGTAACCTAAGGCAGAGT
>NW_005231357.1:0-229 GCF_000412655.1 Myotis brandtii
GGTGTCTGGCACATAGGAAGCATTCAATAAATCCTTTTCATTATCATTTCACTTTTAAACGTATATTCATGTATGACTTCGAAAGAACAAAATGATACGTTTTTTAGAAAGCAGATGGGATAATCAGAAATCCTTATGAAGGGAACTTTTGAGAGGTTTTCTATCCACACCCACCCGAAACTGCATCCTGGCTTAGCAGGCCCCGAAAAGGAAACTGAGAGAGAGAGAA
>NW_005231358.1:0-229 GCF_000412655.1 Myotis brandtii
TCACACACAGTCACATCCATTCACACACACACACACACATACACATCTGTTGTGAGGGGCTGGCATGTCCCCACATGGTGTTGGCCCCAGGGTGTTCATCCGGTTCAGTCCTCAGATCTGGGCCAAAGTCAAGATCTACTTAAGAAATTTCATCAACAGTTTCCTTGGGTTTCCTCCAACTCCCTCCTGGCATGCCCCTCCCACAGATGCCAGGCCACTCTTCCAGACA
>NW_005231359.1:0-229 GCF_000412655.1 Myotis brandtii
GGCTCTGCCACAGGTCAGTCCGAGGCTTGAGCCTATAGCCACTCCCTACATCTCCCCCCCTTTTTTGTTTTTATTTACTTCCATTTACTTTATTCATTATAATCACTTGGAATTATAAGGATTATTCCAAAGTTAGGAATTCTAAAAATTTTTAAGCTACTACAATAGACATAAAACTTGAATATCAGGCACAAAACTCTGGCTATTAATAAAACAATAACAAAACAAT
>NW_005231360.1:0-229 GCF_000412655.1 Myotis brandtii
TCTCTCCCCATATATATGCCCTTTCTTCCCAGAGCTGCGCAGCATTATCCCTGGAGGGCAGTACCCGGTATCCTCCCTGTGCTTTGGGCAGAGCTGGACCAGCCAGAGAGAAGCTCAGTGCGGCAGCTGGTGGCTATAGTACAATTAGCATCAGATAGGAGGTCCCCTTGGGCTCCTCTCCACCCTTTCATTCTCTCTAGCTCCTGCCAGTAGCTTTTTGGGGTATTTC
>NW_005231361.1:0-229 GCF_000412655.1 Myotis brandtii
CCTTCCCGCACGTGGAGCTGGAGGTTCGGGAGCCGCGCTCAGGCTGACGCAGAAGTGAAGCCCCGGCCGCCTGGGCCCAAACGAAAAACCAAACGACACAACTTCTCGGGGAGAACACGGAACCGCGTGCGCCCGGTTCGGCCAAGGTCCTTGGACACTCGCCGGCCCACAGCCCCCGAAGGACTCGGGGAGAATCCACGCCCGGACGCTAAGACCTTCCCTCCGAACG
>NW_005231362.1:0-229 GCF_000412655.1 Myotis brandtii
CCTACATGTGCCATTTGAAAAGTAGTACTTATGCCATTGCAATGGCAATATTGCGGAGAACTTTCTTGTAAAAATTTAGCAGGATGTGGAGAGAATTTGGGGGTAAAAATTGTTTGCATAACCCCCCCCCTTCTGAGCCAGAATTGGAGGCAAATGACCCACAATGTGTACCAAAATTCAATGACTATGACTATATTTCTGAATTTTTACAGGGAAACTTATTTGAAAA
>NW_005231363.1:0-229 GCF_000412655.1 Myotis brandtii
GGCAAATTGGTGTGTATGCAAAATAGGGTGTGGTCGCAATACATCAGCCTGTGGGGTGACTATGGTTCTGCCTATTACAGTACAAGTTCTTTTGAGGTCTGAACACCTACCCTACTGATAGCTAGGTAATGCCATCATTCTCCAACCACTTTATCTCCGTTTGAATTATTGTGAATTACCTGTACTTCATGTTTTCATTTGGAGCAAATTTAATTTTAATTATAGAAAA
>NW_005231364.1:0-229 GCF_000412655.1 Myotis brandtii
GTAAATTTGTACTTCTGGTCCTCAGTTGTCTCATCTAGTAAATAAAGAGATTATACTGGATAGTCTCTGAGGTCCCTTAAAGTTCTAGAAATCTATTCAGGTTATTTATTGAGTTATTGAGTAAAGTGCTATGTTCCTTATTCTTAAAAGTAGGTAAATTTGATATTTTATATTTCCCTGAGGGGGGAAAGGAAATTAGTTTGGTGTTGGTTTTTTACAAAGCCTTCCA
>NW_005231365.1:0-229 GCF_000412655.1 Myotis brandtii
GATAAATAAAATTTAAATCAATGGTCCCACCATTGTCTCCAGAGTCCTGTCTCCTTCCTCCTGACCAGCAGGAATCCTTCCATTCTCCTTGCACATGCAACCACATACGTGCAAATGTTCTTTCCCAAGGCCCTGCGACCTTGCTGAATCCATGTAAGTTCTGGTTGCTTCTGTAAATTCCCTAGGGTAGTCTCTGTAAATAGAGACAGTTTGCTTCTTCCTTTCCAGT
>NW_005231366.1:0-229 GCF_000412655.1 Myotis brandtii
GACCCACAGGTTGGGAACCGCTGACCTAGTTTGTTTGAAGGATTTCAAGTATTTTTTAGTGCAGGCAGCCATGGAGTCCAGGGCAGTTTAAAGATTTAAGACCAGTGGCTTTACTTGAATTTTCTGTAACATTTGGGCTTACTGATAAAACGGAGTGAGTAGTTCATTGATTTCCCACAGAATATGAACTCAAGGGTGGTCAAAGTGGGAGTGTCCATGATGCTTTGCC
>NW_005231367.1:0-229 GCF_000412655.1 Myotis brandtii
GAGGGTTCTCTTTTCCACAACTGGTTGCTTTTTGTATGTGCTCTGACCTGGGATCAAACCCAAAACCATGGCATATGGGGATGATGTTCTAACCAACTGAGTTACCCAGCCAGGGTTTACTGGGATTTTCCGTTTAATGTTATCAGACCGTGGTTGACTGTGAGTAACTAAAACCATGGAAAATAAAGCTACAGACCTAGCCGGTTTGGCTCAGTGGATAGAACATCGG
>NW_005231368.1:0-229 GCF_000412655.1 Myotis brandtii
TCTATTATCCTCTAGATGCCAGTAGCACCCATCCTCCGGGAGTGATGACCAAAGATGTCCAGACATTGCCAAGGGTTGATTGTGAGGCAAAAATCACATCTGGTTGAGAACCACTGGTCTAGCTCCTTGTGAAACAAGTTCTTGATAAGGCAGAGAGATCAAACTTTGCTGTCTGTGATGGGGATTATCAACTAACACATTGCTCTGAAACGTATCATGTTCCTATGGA
>NW_005231369.1:0-229 GCF_000412655.1 Myotis brandtii
TGGACAGATATTATCCTGAGGATAAGCAAGTACTCAGGGTCATTCTTTAATGAATTCATCCAACACTCAGGAACTGTGTTAGGTGATGGGGACAAAGAGGAAGAGATCTGTTTCCTTGAAGAGTCATAGTCTGGTGGAAAGACAGATATTAAACAAATTCAGGAAGGCTTCCTGGGCCCAGATAACTTTAACATTGAATTAACATAGAGGAAACTTGTGGTTCTACGAA
>NW_005231370.1:0-229 GCF_000412655.1 Myotis brandtii
GGATGTTTCTAGCTCTCTATCCCTCTCCCTTCCTCTCCCTCTAAAATCGATAAAAATCTTTTTAAAAAAATAACCGACTTAGACAATTAAGGAAAAAGGAAAAACAGAAGTCACCAAGACAGACAGAGGGCAACTGTTGCACCCAGAACAGTAGCTACAGGGAAGTTCAGTGGAGGGAGATAGCTTGTGCATTAATTAAGAGAAAAGCATCTTGCCCTAGCTGGTTTGG
>NW_005231371.1:0-229 GCF_000412655.1 Myotis brandtii
CCCCGCAGACACCCTGCCCGCACCGGTGCTCTCCAGCAAGCCCGTGTCCTGGATCTCACCGGGCCTGACCCCCACCCTGCTGTGCCGAGCGGGACTCGCGGGGGTGACCTTCCTGCTGAGGCTACAAGGCGACGACCAGTTCCTGGAGGTGGCGGAGGCCCCCGAGGCCGTGGAGGCCACCTTCCCGGTCCACCGGGCCGGCAACTACAGCTGCAGCTACCGCACCCAC
>NW_005231372.1:0-229 GCF_000412655.1 Myotis brandtii
AGAATGTTTTTAAAATAAGAGATTAGTATAGAGCAGAGGTGTTGAATTATAAAACTGAGGTTACAAAAATATGTTACCTGTGCCAAAAAAACACTTTTAAGTCAAGGCCTCAACTCATGGCACTGTTTTTCAACATGGACCGCCACTACCTCATATTCTGTTTAAAATTGCTGTGAAAATGCAGCTTTAAGGGTCTCTCCCCCTCCTCCTCCTCCTCCTCCTCCTCCTC
>NW_005231373.1:0-229 GCF_000412655.1 Myotis brandtii
CGAGGAGTCGGGTGAAACCCACAAACACGCGGGGCACCCACCGGCAGGCGGCTTCCTGGGCGCCGCGCAGCGTATGCAGATCTCTCTTAATTTCCCTAATTCCGACCGGCAAGATGGCTCTCATCAGGCACGTAATTTCTGTTTTCAGTTTTCAAAAAAAGCACTCCTCCGTCTAATCAAAGGTGCTAACGCGCTTCGGGAGGCCCTGCCTCTGAATGACTCTGGGTTT
>NW_005231374.1:0-229 GCF_000412655.1 Myotis brandtii
AAACTGGGGGCTTCGGCCTCGGGAGGAGGGGCGAGAAGCGGAGGCGGAGCGGGTCGGGAGGAAGAGCGCTGCCCCTTCGAAAACAGAAGGGCTCGGGGGTCGAACCGCAGCCTTGCCTCTAGGCCCTGGAGTCTAGGGTGACAGCGACGCAGACCTACGTGTCCGACGCGGGCCTTGGAACCCCGCTGCTTCCCTCTCCTCAAGTCTCCGGCGCAGGTGCCTTCCCTCG
>NW_005231375.1:0-229 GCF_000412655.1 Myotis brandtii
GATTGTGTTACTAGCAAATTAATCATGCCCTAAATACCTTCATTTAATTTATTAATGAAAGTGCTGGACATCTCAAAGGGTAGACAGCTACAGAGCTTTGGGACAATGGTTGCTTTCTGTTGACTCATTCATTTTACCAACGTCTTAGTCAATTCGGGCTACTATAACAATAAACAGACCGGTGGCTTACGTGACAGACATTTATTTCTTATAATTCTGGAGGGTGGAA
>NW_005231376.1:0-229 GCF_000412655.1 Myotis brandtii
TTACATATGTCTCCTTGTTCCCCCATTGATCCCTCCCTGGCCACTCCCACCCCCAGGACAGCTGCTAGAATTTTATGTTGGATTACAAAATTATATGTGTGCACGTGTGTGTTATATATAGTATATATATATATATGTATACATACATATATCTGTGTTTATATCTATATACTATACATATATGTGTGTATGTATCTACATACTATACATATATATGTGTATGTATCTA
>NW_005231377.1:0-229 GCF_000412655.1 Myotis brandtii
AGGTTAAAATAACAAGACAACTAAATTTCCAGCATAAACATAGCCATAGAAAATGTTTATAGAATATGCCAGGGCTGTAAACTACACATGACCTGTTAACTCAGAGTACTGTGGGGTGGGGATTACAGAAGGGAGATATTGTTCAAGGGCACAAACTTTCATTTATAAGATGAAAAAGGTCTGGGGATTTCGTGTACAGCATGGAGACTATATACAGTTGATAATATTA
>NW_005231378.1:0-229 GCF_000412655.1 Myotis brandtii
CTTTATTTGGGCTATATTCAAAACAGTTTTATGTGTAAGAGTTTGAGTTTGGCACTGGCAGGCTTTTAAACTAATGGGTCTCAACCTGAAGTGCAGAAATAAACAACCTAGGAGTCAACACGCTGCCTCCTCTCAGCACGGTGCCCATCAGGCATTGCCTTCTGGACAGATCCAGCTGAGGAGACACACAGAAATCAGGTCACAGCCCAGCCCTGGGTCAGAGAGCCCG
>NW_005231379.1:0-229 GCF_000412655.1 Myotis brandtii
CTAAAAATCCAAAATTTTACTATGTGGTTTTTACAGAAAGTTTGGTGACTCCTGCATTCAGGCCCTAAAAATGTACTGTATTCTTGATTAAGTTCATTGACGGTTAACCTCTGTTGGGTAGGGTGCATATCAGGTTGTGTTACTGCCAAGAAACTGGGATCCCTAGTATCAATTGAACAGATAAGTTTCCAGAACAGATAACTTTCCAGAACAATAGAAGCCACATGGA
>NW_005231380.1:0-229 GCF_000412655.1 Myotis brandtii
ATAGTAAAAACAGTCCTCATTTATTTGAGTGCCTACTGTGAACCAGGAGTTTTGTAGACATTTCTCGTTTTGTCATCACAATGCTATAAGGTAGGTGTTATTTTTGTTAATATTTACATAAGAAGAAAAACAAACAATCATGAGCACAGATACTAAATGACTTGCTGGAATCTAAATTCAAACCCAGATTTGTCTAACTCCCAAACTCTTCTTATTGCATTATATTTCC
>NW_005231381.1:0-229 GCF_000412655.1 Myotis brandtii
CAACCCCTTTGGACAGATGAGCCTTAACCGCCAAGGTTCTACTGAAGCAGCTGACCCATCCGCAGCTCTGTTCCAGCCCCCACTTATCTCCCAGCACCCTCAGCAGACTAGCTTCATCATGGCTTCCACAGGACAGCCCCTCCCCGCTTCCAACTATTCCACCTCTAGCCATGCAACACCTACTCAGCAAGTCCTGCCACCCCAGGGCTATATGCAGCCTCCTCAGCAA
>NW_005231382.1:0-229 GCF_000412655.1 Myotis brandtii
ATTATTTACAATAGTCATGATATGGAAGCAACTTAGGTGTCCTTTAATAAAGGAATGGACTAGAATATTACTGGAATATTACTCAGCCATGAAAAAAAATGAAACCTTGCCATTTCACTTATATGTAGATTCCAAGAAACTTAACAAACAAACAAACAAAACAGACTCACAGATACAGAAAAACTGATAGTTGCCAGAGGGTTGGACAGTGGGAGGATGGGCAAAAGGT
>NW_005231383.1:0-229 GCF_000412655.1 Myotis brandtii
AAAAAAAAATCCTTGTAAGAGTGTTTAGCACAGTGTTTTGGCACTGTTAATTATTAGCCCTATTATTGTCATCGTCATTATTATTGTTATTATTAATCTAAATGACATGGGCAGTATTTGTGCCTAGACAGGTCCACCAAGACATTTTTCAAACTGGCACTCCCCCACCACCAATATAAAAAAATGAAATGCCTTAAGTAAGAACAAGGCACTTCTCTTCAGAGCACGG
>NW_005231384.1:0-229 GCF_000412655.1 Myotis brandtii
TGAATGAATGAATGAACAACTCAATGAGCATTTCCCTCTTTATTATTTTTGGCATTACAATAGGGAAAATTTCTGTCTTTCTCTTTTCCCCTCCACACTTATACATCCTAAACTCCTAATTTATGTCTCGGAACTGGAGGAGAGCATGGATACAATCTTTCAACAGACTACATCTGAAAGAAGGGCCTGTTCAACAGTTCACATGCTCCTAGAAATGCCTACTGACTTC
>NW_005231385.1:0-229 GCF_000412655.1 Myotis brandtii
TCAGTAATAGCTCTCAATAAACTCTAAGTCTTCTCTCGCTGCAGATGGGACATGTGGCGGCAATAGGTCCCAACTGATTGAGCATGCGAGAAAGCTTTATGCAGGAGGTGTGTGACATGCAAAGACTGTGGTGGGTGCTTCTGGAGCTGAAAATACATAACAACTTCCTTGAAGAGCTGATATTGTGGTGCGTTGGGAATAAAATATTGAACCCTCAGGTCCATAGCAT
>NW_005231386.1:0-229 GCF_000412655.1 Myotis brandtii
ATATGCCATGCCATTTGATAGTCTACTCTGATGTTCTTACCATCTCAAGCATCTTAGCAATAAACGCAATCATGTCTACCATTAAGAAGAAAGATCTCACTGAGATCTTGTGAGGATTTAAATCCTGAACCCAGGCTAGTACTGAAGTCCCCACAGGAAGTGGGAGGAGAAAAAGAGTTTTTGTTCCTTCTGGTTGCTAAGCATGACACTGTCACTTTGCCAGTGATCC
>NW_005231387.1:0-229 GCF_000412655.1 Myotis brandtii
TTCTCAATTGTGTGGTATCAAAACTGAATGGGAATTTCTTCTACCACACCTCAAAAGCACTTGTATAACAATATGACCTAGATCTTGTTATAAACTGATTCTACCCCCTCAACTTTAAATGGTTTCATTATTTCCAAAGTCATTTTTCTCTTGGTTTTTCTCACTTTTTCATACATTAGCTATTGATAAAACTGTTTTCCTGTTTCATGATACAAAGCTTTTGATATAA
>NW_005231388.1:0-229 GCF_000412655.1 Myotis brandtii
TCGACATCCCAGTGAACTTCTTTATTGCCGCTGTTAGACAGTGAGGTATTTGGCAAACTGTTCTGCAAGCCCCCAGGTTGTTAAATTCAAGGAACTCATGTAAGAAATCAAGAGAAAAACCACAGTGACAACAAAACAGAGGCTTACCCTGGCACGTTACAGAAAACGTCCCTCTCTTTCTCCATCCCTCTCCCCAAGACATCACCCCTGGCCTCCAGCAAGCGGCAGA
>NW_005231389.1:0-229 GCF_000412655.1 Myotis brandtii
CACCACCCAGCCCCTGCCCGGGCGGGGGGAGCCGGCCGCGGGGACGCGAGTGGGCCAGGGAGTTGGACCCGCGCCCCCACCCCGAACCTGGACTCAGAGGACAGTGGGCCTTGGGAAGCAGCGTGGAGACGCCTGGTCTCAGGTCTCCTGGGCCAGCCTCTCCCATCCGGCGGCCTTCCCGCAGTTCAAGGGTATCTCCTGCCCCTCGGGGGCGCCTAGAGTGGCCCCA
>NW_005231390.1:0-229 GCF_000412655.1 Myotis brandtii
GAGTAGATATAAACCAAATGTGTTCAGAGGACGGTGGGTGGGGGTGTTAAGCTGAATTGGGGCCACTCATTTCTTTGGATCCAGGTCTGAGACTTTACATTTATTGCAGCTTCAACTTCATTTAATTGGATGTAGCTAAGTGTTACTATCTATTTCAGTGATTCTGAATGGTGAGCAAAAGTATTTGATAGCCACCCTAGCTGGTTTGGCTCAGTGGGTAGAGCATTGG
>NW_005231391.1:0-229 GCF_000412655.1 Myotis brandtii
CATCTCATCACCCACCCCTTCAGCCAGGGCAGTGCCCAGCTTGGCCAGCTCCAAAGCAGACCCATGGGCACCTCTGGGCCAGAGGCGCCTGAAAGTACCCACTCCCATGCCGCCCAGAGGTCTCATTCCACGGGCAGGATTGATCAGAGCATTGGCCATTGGTGACTGGCTCAATCCCAGGCTTTCTCCCCACCCTGGAGGTCAGGGGGTGGGGCTAAAAGTTGCAACC
>NW_005231392.1:0-229 GCF_000412655.1 Myotis brandtii
CCACTTAGGGACCCAAAAGACCCAGTGACTATTAAATAGGGCTCAGCTGGACCCCCAACATCACAAGGTCACTTGGGATGACTACAGCTCGGAGGTGGGGTCTTGGACAAGTTCTTTGGTCAATAAGCCATCTCAGCTCCCAAGCAAGCCCCGCCCATCCTGCCTCCCTCAGGATGTGAGGAAAATCCCCACTCAGGGGAAAAGTAACCCCAGAATCACAGGGAAAGGG
>NW_005231393.1:0-229 GCF_000412655.1 Myotis brandtii
CAATATTGTGCAACTTTTCTTGTTAAAAATGTAAAATTCTGAACCAAGTTTTCTTTTTAGTCTATTGATGTGTATCTTAATAAAGACTTTACCTCCCACTATTGAAAATGATTTTACAAAGATGAAAGTGATTGTTTCTGTAAATTGAGCTCCTGTTTCCTAAATGTAGTATTTCCTACCTTTCTTTATAAAGATGCTATAGCAAAGCTGGAAAGAATAAAAGATGGAC
>NW_005231394.1:0-229 GCF_000412655.1 Myotis brandtii
CCACAAATCTCCTTCAGGGAGGAAAGTCCTCAGCCACCGTGGCTTCTCTGTGCAATGACAGCTTGAGAGTTGGTGGGAGCGGCCGTGGTGCGGAAAGCGGAGCTGAGCATCCATCTAGTTAGGTCCGGACGCCCGCTAAGGCAGTGATTGTCTGTCGTGTCCCTTTTATACCACTTTTCATTCCTTAGCTGTCGCCTCCCACGCGTGTCCAGGTGCCTGCCTGCCTTTA
>NW_005231395.1:0-229 GCF_000412655.1 Myotis brandtii
TCCTCGCTGTCAAGCTGTGGGTTTCTTTCTTTTTCTTTTCTTTTTTTGTTTTTATCAATTATGCTTGGTGCAGCATATACCATTTTGTTTTGCAATTGGAGATCTCTCTCTCTCTCTCTGTTTATTTTTTAGTTCGGGAATGTTCTACTATAGATTTGATCGACTTTTCAGTATCATTACTTTTTTGAAGATGTTTTAGGAACACATCTCTTTTCTTTTTTGTAAATTA
>NW_005231396.1:0-229 GCF_000412655.1 Myotis brandtii
CGAGCGGCAGAGTGAAGGACAGGAAGTCTTCTCTTTCAGTCATTTTGGGGCAAGTGATGGAAATAGAATGAGAAGGCAGGACCATGCTGTAAGTCATTGTTATGTCTCCAGAAACTTTGAGATAAGCATCCCAATTTCTTTAAAATGCACCAAATTGCAAATATATTAAAAGGTCCACCTAGCAGAGCACATAACTTCCGTCTCCCTCCTCTGGAACAGGAGAATCCCC
>NW_005231397.1:0-229 GCF_000412655.1 Myotis brandtii
AAGAGAAGAGGGCAAGGATGTTCTCTTCCAGAAGCACAGACAGGAGTACAAGGGGAGCACATTCGCTAAGAGTGCCACTTCTAAAAAAATTCTCAAGGTACTATGTTGACATCTCTGTTGTTAAAGAAATTTAAGAGAAAAGACAACAATATGAAAGCAAGGAGAAGCTAAGGGAAACCTCTGCAAGAAAACCTGGAAGTAGTGAGTAAGCTTTTCTCTTTCCTATAAA
>NW_005231398.1:0-229 GCF_000412655.1 Myotis brandtii
CCAAAAAAGCTGTAAATTGCTTCCTGTAGGTCAAAAGGCTCTGTACATATAGGAAAAGCACATAGTATATCTAGGCATCAGTACTATCTGTGGTTCTAGGCATCCGCTGGGGGTTTGGCTCGTATCCCTGTAGGGCCATTGCACCTCAGTGAGGGGTAGGTGAGTTCATATGTGTGTAGATGCTTAGAAGGGGGCGTATGTAAGTGAACGTATTGAGTCTGAGCAGGAA
>NW_005231399.1:0-229 GCF_000412655.1 Myotis brandtii
GGCAAGGCTGGTTCCTTCTGAGGCCGTGAGGGAGCATTGGACCCAGGCCTCGCTCCTGGGCTTGCACGTGGTTGTCTACATGTTTCCGTGGCATTCGCCCTGTGTGGGCACCTCTGTCCTAATTCCCCCTTTTCACAAGGGCACCAATCGTATTGGACTAGGGCCCACTCTAACTACCTCATGTTTAGCTCGATCACCTCTGTGAAGACCCCATCTCCACATGCAGCCA
>NW_005231400.1:0-229 GCF_000412655.1 Myotis brandtii
GAGCCGCAGTTTGCCGACCACTGCCCTAGCCTAAAAGGTTCTGCATTGTTTGGCCCCATCTGCAACCCCTCCACCCCGTTTATACTCATTCCGTTTCTCACTTTGGCCATGCTGGCCTTTTCTCAAGAGCTGAACTCACCCATTACCTCTGAGACTTTGTATACACTTTACAATTTTTCCTGCTTGGGGCACTTCCCCAATCCCCATCCTGAAAATCCTGTATCTGTCT
>NW_005231401.1:0-229 GCF_000412655.1 Myotis brandtii
TGTATCCTTACTAAATCGTGTAGTATATGTACACTCAGATTTTGTTATTTTTACATAACCCTTTAGCAGGACAATTGCTCATGCTGGTAGAGTCCTATAAGAATTTTTATCTCAGAGTCTACTTAGCATGCTATCAGAGGAATCACCAACATGTATTTATTTAACTGGTCCCCTCATTTTTGACATTTAATCTTTTTATTCTTACAAATGACACTGAGCTGGTGATGTT
>NW_005231402.1:0-229 GCF_000412655.1 Myotis brandtii
CACAGCTTGATATTTAAGTGAGGAAGATGTATAGGTTAGCATACATTCTCGGATGGCTCCAATCGTAAACGACACTTCTGAGGGATGTCCACTTTTATTTGTTTGCAAGGTGTTCAAAATTTTTTATGCATGTGTACATACACGTATATATGATCTTACTAGTATATAATAAAAGCCTAATATGCTAAGAGTCTGACTGTTTGCTCAACTGGTCGACCAGTCGCTATGA
>NW_005231403.1:0-229 GCF_000412655.1 Myotis brandtii
CATCCTCGCGGCCTTTGTCACCTGCGGCGACAGCGGATTTAAAACTGGGCTTCCTGGTTCGCTCCCATGGGGCTGGACACCTGCTTGCCCCCGGCCTGGCTGGCGATGGGAGCCCCGTCTTCCGGATTCCGGGGGGGCCTTCGCAGGGAACGTCTTACGTGTTTCAGTTTTCCTCACACACCGGCTACACTTCACGTGACGGGCAAATACGACTCGACGCGGTGACGTC
>NW_005231404.1:0-229 GCF_000412655.1 Myotis brandtii
ACACATACACATACACAGTAATTCTGAAGAAGAATGTCAAGTGACCTGGGCCATGAACCCAGAGCATGACTGAATTAGGATGCTGAGAATGATGATCTCAGCAAAGGAAGGGAAGAGAGACTCTTGCTTCTGTGGATGCCTTTGGAATCTGCCTATTTTAGGAGTCCTATAAATGTCTCAGCTACTCTTTATGAGACTAAATTCTCATCTGTATCTTGATTACCTATTT
>NW_005231405.1:0-229 GCF_000412655.1 Myotis brandtii
ACCAATTTGAACTTCTTAATCCCTTCAACTTTTTCACTAAGTCCCCTCAACACTTCCCTTCTGGCAACCATCAGTCTGTTCTCTGTGTATATGAGTCTGTTTCAATTTTTTGTTTGTTTGTTTATTTTGTTCCTTAGATTCCATATATAAATGAGATCATCTGGTATTTGTCTTTCCCTGTCTGACTTATTTAACTTAGCATAATACCCTCTGTCGCAAATGACAAAAC
>NW_005231406.1:0-229 GCF_000412655.1 Myotis brandtii
GGACTAGAGCAAATCCCCAGATGGCAAAATCGGGGCCTCATCGAGGCGTGCTCCACACCGCCAGTCAGCGGCAACATATGCCTCGCAAGATTTCAGGGCCAGGGTGTGCCTCCCAGTCTTCCTCCTTGTGAACAGGACCATTCGTTGTGGTTTTCCAATCCCTGTTCCACCATTGCATTTTGCACGTTCTGAGGGCAAATCACTTGCTTTTGTTACTTCATAGCTGTCC
>NW_005231407.1:0-229 GCF_000412655.1 Myotis brandtii
AAAAAAAAAAAAAGAAACACAAGTTCTATAAAGAAATAACATAAAATCCATGGGGCTAACTGATTGCACTATCTAGAGCATTGCCCACCTGAATTCCCATTAATATGGAAAATATATCCATAGGTATTGATCCATATCAGCACATCCATGGCACTCCTGTTTGATTATTGTTGTTAGCCAAAGAAACTAAAGCAAGTGTGTAGGAGGGATGATCAATGATGAAAATGGT
>NW_005231408.1:0-229 GCF_000412655.1 Myotis brandtii
TATATCTGGAAATTGACTATGTCTCATCAGCTTTCTGGTTCCACTCTGATTCAATCCACCATCATTCTTGTCTTAGATGACTGCAATCTAGCAGGCCTATTTTCAACAGAAGAGCCTAAATGATCCTTTCAGATTTTGTCTCTCCTCTGCTCCTAACGCTGCTATGGATCCCCATCTCATTCAGTGGGAAAACTCAAGTTCTTAAGGCCCACGATTATCACCTCCCCCG
>NW_005231409.1:0-229 GCF_000412655.1 Myotis brandtii
CAACCTGGGCCAGGTGGGCAGGGTGAGGGTGGGGCCGGGAGGGGAGGGGAGAGGGGAGGAGGCCGGTTGGGGGCAGGGCCAGACCTGTAGTCCCCTGAGGTCTGCACCCAGGAGATCCTTGATGGCCTCACCCTGGTCTTCGGGAAGAAGAAATGGTGGGACCACAGGACTCCGGAGCTGTGGGCGGGTCTACTGTGTGGGAGGCCTGTGGGGTCTCCGGGGTCGGATG
>NW_005231410.1:0-229 GCF_000412655.1 Myotis brandtii
TCACGCACGCCAGCCCCATGCCCACCTCCCGGCGCCTGCATGCTGTTCCCTCTGCCTGGATGCCCTCCCCCAGTACCTGCCAAGCTTGCTCACTTGACTCCTTCAATCTTCGCTCGAACACTACCTTCTCAGGAAGCACCCGGGGCCACTTTACTTAAAATTGCAGAACCCGCCACCCTCCACTTAGCTTTCCCCATTTCCTGCCTCATTTGTATCCCCTGTGAAGTAA
>NW_005231411.1:0-229 GCF_000412655.1 Myotis brandtii
ACAATATGATAAAATGGACTATGACTTTTTAAAAAGCCTTCAACATTTATTTATTCATTTATTTATTTGTTCATTCATTCTGGACATATGATCTAGAGCTTACATGCTCCTGAAGGAGAACTGTGGTGTGGTCTATGGTGTGGTCTATTCTATGATGACAGTGTGAAATCATGTACTTGAGACTTCAGGAATTTTTTAGGGATAACAGCAGTAAGCTTTACTCAGATGT
>NW_005231412.1:0-229 GCF_000412655.1 Myotis brandtii
ACTGGAGGCTCCTCACCCCTCTGCTGCCCTTGGAATGTCGGAGCCATTTTCAAGGATGCAGCCTTGAGAAAGCAAGGTGTTGAGACTGTCTGGACGTAATACAGAGCTGAAACTTTTAAGATCCCGGTGGGGGGTGTGGTGGTCTTGCCACACCCTAGAGAAGCCTTTTTTGCCCTCTGTGTAGAGGAACCAGTTTCAGATTTCACCCAGGAAGTTTGCAAACCAACAT
>NW_005231413.1:0-229 GCF_000412655.1 Myotis brandtii
AAAGATGAAAATACGTGCTGAAAATAATGAGTCTTAAGCCTCATTTGGAAGCTCATTGGACTTACGCTGGCTGTCCATGAGTTTGAGTGATAAGAAAATATATATAATCATAGAATATATATGAAATGTTGGAAATATAGCACGAAAGACAGCTTCTAAAATCGTGTTAATTTATAGTTCTTATATTTTTAAAATTTTGTTATGTTGCAGAAGTCATTTGATAATATAC
>NW_005231414.1:0-229 GCF_000412655.1 Myotis brandtii
CCTGGGAGGAGTGTGGCAGGACCTGTGTGTATTCAGCACTGCATGTTTATACAGCCTGTGTGTCCAGGGTTGCTCAGAAGGAGGGTATCGAGTCATGCTGGCCTGACTGTTGTCAGCCTGTGGAGCTTTAGCTTCATTGTTCTTACTTTTTTCTCACTTTACATATTTACTAAGCACATTTCTAATCTTTTGTTAAGTAGGTCCCTCTCCTGGGAAAGAATGTGCTGAC
>NW_005231415.1:0-229 GCF_000412655.1 Myotis brandtii
CTCCCTCTCGCCTCTCTCACCGCCTCCCATCTCCCATACCCTTCCCCTGGCCACCAGCACACTGGCCTGGGGATTCAGACCTGGGGCAGGAGCATCCCGGTGGGGGTCAGACCTGGGGCAGGAGCATCCCGGTGTGGGTCTCCAGGGGAGAGGCCGAGGCCCCGGCCAGGCAGGAGGCTGCCCAAGCGCACACCATCCTGAAGCCCACTGCCTCCTCTCCCCCACCTCC
>NW_005231416.1:0-229 GCF_000412655.1 Myotis brandtii
TTTAGGCCTGATCCTAAACCAGCAGTTGGACATCTCCCAAGGGGTTCCAGATTGGACAGGGTGCAGGCCAGGCTGAGGGACCATTTCCCCCCACCCCCCATGCATGAATTTCATGCATTAGGCCTCTAGTTTTAATATAAATTCTATAACATCTTACGTTTATTTTTTATAGTTCACAAAGACATTTATGAGAATACTAGAGGCCTGATGCACAAAATTTGTGCAAGAG
>NW_005231417.1:0-229 GCF_000412655.1 Myotis brandtii
GGAAAAAAAGTATCCTGGGGTGAGGATTAACAACAAGAAAGAAGTTATGTCACCATATGTTTGAGGGACTAGTGGTTGAGAAATGGGGAACTGGTTGCAGATGGAAGGGAACCGATGCTTTTTTCTGTGCTGTTCCGGATTGCACTCACCCCATTTCCTTTTAGGAATTTTGATCAACTCAGCCATTTGCCTGGTCAGCAACTTTCAGAACTCAGACAAGCTCTGGGCC
>NW_005231418.1:0-229 GCF_000412655.1 Myotis brandtii
AGAGGAGAGATGAAGACTGGATGTTAATGAGTGTCAAGAAAGAGTGTAAGGCTAAGGCAGAGAGGGAAGGAGGGAGGGAGGAAGAGAGAGAGAAAAAGAGAGAAGAAAAAAGAGAGAGAGAGAGGGGCTAGGATAGGACAAGGTAATACCAAAGAACAGCTCTGGATAGGTCATCACTGCCAAGATGTTTAGAAGAAGTAGGTAAGAAAAATGATGAAGACTAAAGAGA
>NW_005231419.1:0-229 GCF_000412655.1 Myotis brandtii
TTTTATCACAAACACAATCTTGTTTTTAGGATTTGCATGAGAGCCCTCAGATATGGGTCAATAAAGAAATGAACATCATATTAAAAGTACAAATCTGCACATATTTTAGAAAGTAGTGGTCAGTTCTTACCGTGGTGGGACTTGTCCTCACTGTTGGTAAATGGATGTTACCACAAGGTTGTGCTGGCACTTCACCTATCCAGTTATTAAGACATGCTTTTCCCATGAC
>NW_005231420.1:0-229 GCF_000412655.1 Myotis brandtii
TCGGTCTGAGTGTCTGACTTGCTGGAGTCTCTGTTGAGGAAGATAATTTATCATATCTTAGGTGTGGAACCAGTGGATTAGCTCTTTCCCATTGATATCTGTATTTGATCTTGTTGAGTATGTCCCTGAATGTGATAGAATAATTTGGCAGGCTATCCTTTCCTTTTGTTTTGTAAATTAATCAAAGTCTCTCTCTTATCCCAAACCTGCCCAACCTCTCTCCCCCAAA
>NW_005231421.1:0-229 GCF_000412655.1 Myotis brandtii
ATTTGGACATTTAACTTTCCACCATTTCAGGGAACTTTTTATATGGTTTTAGGGTAAAAAGAAGGAATGGATTCTCCTTAATAAGTGGTTTCTATGCTAAAGAAGCAAGACTACCATTTTTGACTGAAATCCAGTAATCTTTAAACCAGGCACAGACAAGGGGGAAGGGACAGTGTATCTTCCTATCTTGATTTAGGTCATCAGATGTGTGCCAGTTCAGGAAACAAAA
>NW_005231422.1:0-229 GCF_000412655.1 Myotis brandtii
CACCCTTTCCTCTCTGGATCTCAGTTCCCTTGAATACCAACACTCCTTCCCCACCAGCCTTGTGAGGATTAAAGAGTGCTCAATATTTAAACCCTTTTACAAAACAAAAACTACCAGTGCTCTTTGGCCCATGCATCTGGACAGAGTGGAGACCCCGCCCTCCACTGTAGAGAAAGAGCATCTTGCTGGTGAGGGGTCCAGCTCTAGTCCCGGCTCTGGGTGGCCCTGG
>NW_005231423.1:0-229 GCF_000412655.1 Myotis brandtii
GGTTCAGATTCAAAAGTAGAAATAAAAATCATTCTTTTAGGCATGGAAATATATCTATTTTTCTCTGGAAGAAAACCTAGTGTTCTTTTTAAAATGTTCTTACTTTAAACGTAGGTAATGCTATCAAATCTGAATGACTATTTCTAGAAGAAAAAATATCAATGAAAGTAACATTTTCATTCTATCTTTTTTAAAAATTATCTTTATTGTCTTAGTAACATTTTTTAAA
>NW_005231424.1:0-229 GCF_000412655.1 Myotis brandtii
GAGAAAGATCAGAGCCAAGAGTCAGGCCCAATCCCAGACCAAGGAGCCAAGCCTCACCAGGTTGCCACTCTGCTGTCCTCACAGGAGGCTGACATGAAGGAAAGGAAGCTTACTGGGAGCTTCTTGGGAAGGCTCAGGGTCTCAAGTCGCCAGAGATTGACTCTCTTGGGGAGAGAGTCTCTGGTGGTAAGGCAGAGGGAGTCTGACTCATCTGATGAGGCAGGACACA
>NW_005231425.1:0-229 GCF_000412655.1 Myotis brandtii
AACGCGGAGACACTCCTCCCGGTGAGTCACTTGGAGACGCTCCTCCTCGAGGGTGAGTCAGGGGCGGTGGTGCCACCTCCGACTTCACAAATACAAGTAGCTGCAGGGAGTTGCAGGAGGGACTCTGCGCCCACGTGTGCTCCCAGCCTCCTCCCTGCTGCGCCCCCCTCCCGCTCCCCTGCAGCCGGCGGCGTCTGCAGAAACCTCCCTTCAAGGTGAGAACCAGCCT
>NW_005231426.1:0-229 GCF_000412655.1 Myotis brandtii
AAGCTTCTGCACAGCAAAAGAAACCAACAAAATGAAATGGCAACTTTCAGAATAGGAGAAAATATTGGCAAATCACACCTGATAAAGGATCCAAAATAATTGAAGAACTCATAAAACTCAACAACAACAAAAATACCCGATTTTAAAATGGGCAGAAGAATTAATTAAACATTTTTGCAAAGAAGACATATAAAGGCCAAAAGGTACATGAAAAGATGCTCAGCATCAC
>NW_005231427.1:0-229 GCF_000412655.1 Myotis brandtii
ATCGCGCTGCTTTGTATTTCTCGACATAAAATAAAACAAGCGCTATCACGTTGTTTGGGTCTTTTCGTACTCATTTAGAGAAAGCGCGGTTGCGCTGTTTGGGATTCTTCCACAGTGTTTTTTCAATACCCCCTGGGACCCAAACGTATCCTATGTTTTCTCGACATAAAATCTCAGCAGCGTGCTCGCGCTGCTTGGGACTCAAATGGTTAAACCCAGTGCATGGGAT
>NW_005231428.1:0-229 GCF_000412655.1 Myotis brandtii
AAAAAAATTCATTTGTAGAACCTTAGCCTGTATTTTAATTTACACTATCTCTCACCTTTGATGCATTTTATGGGAAATGGGTTGGTTAGCTCTAAAAACCACAGGCAAACCAATAAATGCAAACCATTTTCACACTCATGTGCAATTTTATCCTCCCAACAGTACAAGGAAGTGTCTGAGGATCTTCAGCATGGTACTGGGGGAAATGGCAGAATTCAATGGCACCTAC
>NW_005231429.1:0-229 GCF_000412655.1 Myotis brandtii
TTGCCCTAGAACCTCATCCTGTGTCACCGCAGGACTCGGGGACTTGGGGCTGAGTTCTGCTTCTGAACCTTCATGGCACTCATGGCCGCACCTGCCTGCCCGTTGCCTGTCTACTACGGCCGCACTCACACACCTGCCTGCCCGTTGCCCGTCTACTATGGCCGCACTCACACACCTGCCTGCCCGTCACCCGTCTCTCTTTCCCTGATGGCGTGCTTAGTATGTGCCA
>NW_005231430.1:0-229 GCF_000412655.1 Myotis brandtii
TCCCTCAGCAGTCCTGCAGGTCCAATCTCCGGAGAACCGGTCAGGCACCGAGGGACCAGCGCTGCCGGCACAACCCTGACAGCGCAGCCCGCCTCCTGGAAGTCAGCCTCAGGCACTGTGGCCGCTTCCCCTCCCTAGACGCTCCGCAAGGAAGAACCGATATAAAAGCGGCCACCAGATGGCTTCGGACAACGGGCAGGAACATTGGCCGGAGGGATCCGGATCCCAG
>NW_005231431.1:0-229 GCF_000412655.1 Myotis brandtii
TCCTGGGGATAGAGCCCGACTAATGAAATTTCTAGGCCGAAGCATGTTAACCTTCCATTTTCTAAGTGTGCTATTCAAGGAATAAAGGGGGCAGCAATGTCTGAAGTGCTCCCGCCTCTTCTGAAAGGAAAAGCGGTCCTACCCACACTGAACCTGGCTTCCTCCCCCAACCCCACCCCTCCTTCAAAGCCGGGCCTAGTGAGCAGCCTGCGTTTTGCCTGGAGTTCTG
>NW_005231432.1:0-229 GCF_000412655.1 Myotis brandtii
GACCCACTCTGAGATGGACCTGAGCCAAAAGTCCATTGGTTACCTGATCCATAACCCCTATCTGACCAAATTGTGACAAAAGTGGACCAAAATTATGTTCTATGTCTTCTGGAATCAGTATCAATTCAGACCCAGTTATCCCCCCAAGTCTGATTATTTCTTTTTCCCCAGTGGATTGTTACCATGGGGAAAAAAACACCTGTAGGTCCCTTTGGAGAAGGTTGGGGGG
>NW_005231433.1:0-229 GCF_000412655.1 Myotis brandtii
CAAAGAAAGGATTTGAACCAACTGTTGTCTGTGAACCGAGAATTCACCTGTCAGGGATTATGTCAATTGCTTTGTTTGAAGGGAGACTGAGTATATATTAAAGCAGATGAGAAAAAAAAAATCTCTGGTTAGAACAACTTTTGCATTGGCTCTTCAAAGTTTATCTTAAAATAAATTTCCAAAAACTAAGCCCAGCATCAAAAATATGTAAACCACTGCATGATTACTT
>NW_005231434.1:0-229 GCF_000412655.1 Myotis brandtii
CCCGCCCAGCTGCTGCCTGCTCTCCCGGTGCCGCCGTGGTCCCAGCTGCGGCATGCCACCTGGGTGTCTGGGAGATCCATGGGCAGCAGCGAGGGCCACAATGACAGACTATGGTGAGGAGCAGCGCAACGAGCTCGAGGCTCTGGAGTCTATCTACCCGGACTCCTTCACAGTGTTATCAGAAAACCCTCGTAGTTTCACCATTACTGTGACATCCGAGGCTGGAGAA
>NW_005231435.1:0-229 GCF_000412655.1 Myotis brandtii
CAGTGTAATTGCTAGGAGTTATGATGATCATCCCACCTCTGTTACAGGGTAAACATGAGGGTAACACTTTAGAAGTAGTCCTTGGACCACATCAAGCAAGAGGCCTCAAGGGCAATGTCTCCGAGGCAGGGCTGTTCCCTTTGGCTGTACACTGTCTAGTATACTTGACATGACTCCTGTTTGGTGATTGTGGAACTCGAAGTACAGTTGTGATGAGCAACTTGATCAG
>NW_005231436.1:0-229 GCF_000412655.1 Myotis brandtii
AATTATGACTCTATTCCCATGAAATGAATAATAGTTACAAATCAATTTTAGCAACTTGTGTGACAAGACTGTGTATATTTGAAACTACTAGGTATGTTTCTGAAACGAGTGGGGCTTAAATATTCTAAATAAAATTTTTATGCATAAGACAGAGTTGGAAGAGTGTCTGTTACATTATTCTCCACTACAAGTAGGTGACAAAAAGTCCTTTGCTTTGTACAATTCATGG
>NW_005231437.1:0-229 GCF_000412655.1 Myotis brandtii
GGGGGGGGGGGGGGGGGGGGAGCGGGGGCAGCAAGTCTCTCTGCCTCAGGACCTCCCAGAGACGGGAGTATTCAGCCCACAGCTGGGGCCCTGGAAGCAAGGGGGAACCCAGGTCGCCTCCCTCTGCACCAGAGGGCTGGTTTCTCACTGGAGAGGCAGCGAGAAAGCCTCCGTAGTTTCACTGAGAGCCCAGAGAAAACCCGGTAAGCCAAACTCACATGGAACTAGG
>NW_005231438.1:0-229 GCF_000412655.1 Myotis brandtii
TCCCCTGTGAGTGGGGCTGAAGTTGGGGGAGCTCCCACTTTGGTAGCTGGGCTACCCCCCCCCCCCAAAAAGACTGAGTAGCCCCACAGGACCCTTTGGGACTTGCCAGGAAGAGGGGGGGCATTATTATCCTCATTATTACTGGGTAATAATACAAATGAGCACAGATAACAGTTGGTCCCGTGTTATGGCTGAGGACACCAATGCCCAGAGGTACAGACCAAGAAGG
>NW_005231439.1:0-229 GCF_000412655.1 Myotis brandtii
AAGAGGATAAATAGTTAACTGCATTATTTTCTTTTCAATATCAAATCCTGCTCAACATTCTGTGCTGTGTTTGGGCATATTTTAAAACTCTCGGATTTTTCTTGTCCATGTAAAGAATTTCAACTCTAAATTGTCTCTATTTTGGATGCAGAATTACAAACCACATCATCTAGTGACTGGTTTTACTCATCTTCTTAGTATTCCTCCCCCATCCAAGCTAGCAAAGTGC
>NW_005231440.1:0-229 GCF_000412655.1 Myotis brandtii
TTTGCATATTTCTCTATTATTAGTATAGATATTTTTAAAACACAAAACTTTCATTGCTTATATAGCTCTTCTGTAGGCAGGTAGATAGGGGATTTTTGATATTGGAAACCTTTTTAAATTGTCTGCAGAGGTTTCTGGAACTCCAGGTCTCAGGGAGAGAGGACAGTGCAGAGGAAGGAAAAGAAATCTCCATCTGGCCCTAGCTGGTTTGGCTCAGTAGATAGAGCAT
>NW_005231441.1:0-229 GCF_000412655.1 Myotis brandtii
AGTAGGAGACTATAGATTAAATTATTTCTAGATTTAACAGTTACACTTTACATTTCCTTGCTAACATTCATACTTCCTATAATAAAATAAAGGGTGATCATATCTTAACAGGAGTTTTAATGAGTGCTGTGCAGTAAGCAAACTTTTACTGTGTGTACAAGTAAGCTAAATGGAATAACTACAAATATTCTCATTGGAAGCCATGGACTTCTGCTTCATTAGATTCAGT
>NW_005231442.1:0-229 GCF_000412655.1 Myotis brandtii
CCAAAACAAAACTCTCAGAGAGAATACGATCGATTGAAGGCCAAAGACCCTCCCCACAAATGAGTGCCCGTTGCTGTGTGAAAGTGTGGTGCGTATCATCAGAATGGTCCTCAGGAACAAAGGAGAAGGCGAGGAGGCAGGGGAGGAGGGAAGAGGCTTCAGGAGGGTAGTGGGAGGGCGCTCAGGGTCCCGCAGGGGCAGAAGAGTTCCCCGGGGACTAGTCCAGGGT
>NW_005231443.1:0-229 GCF_000412655.1 Myotis brandtii
TTTCCCTAACCATCCAATATCTCTCCCCCATCAAGTTACATTCCTTTTTACTCTAAACTATTTTATTTTCAAAACACTTATCACCATCTGGTATGTATAGTTGTGTGTTTTTTCTCATTTTCCTCCTCTAGGCTATAAGCACCATGAAGGCAGGGACTGCTGGTATTTCTGGTATTTAGAATAGTTCCTATATAGAGTGGGCACCCAATGAGTATTTCTTGAAAATAAA
>NW_005231444.1:0-229 GCF_000412655.1 Myotis brandtii
AACTTGTGTTTCACCCACACACTAAAATGTGAGAAGCCTCTAGTAATATGGCATCTTATCCAAATTCTCTCAGTAGAGGCCCGGTGCACAAAATTTCAGGTGGTAGTAGATGATCAATGACCAATCATTTCCCGCACACCATAAATAAGTGCTCATCTAAATATCAGTAGATTACATCCTGCAGGTGTGTCTCATTGGCTGAGCTTTGACCTATGAACCAGGAAGTTTC
>NW_005231445.1:0-229 GCF_000412655.1 Myotis brandtii
ATGATGGCCCCTGGCTTTTTATATATTAGGATATTATCATGTGTGTGAAAATAAGATGACAGTTTCAAGACACCCTCTCTGGGAAGTGTCCCTAGTTCCTTGCAACTCGGACATTTACTTGGCCTTCAGACCGCAAATAAGAAAATGTGTGTTCTCTGACAGTTGCATGCACAGATATATGCATACATATCTTTATTGATCAAATGGAGAAAGAAGGAAGGGATGCTTG
>NW_005231446.1:0-229 GCF_000412655.1 Myotis brandtii
GGCAGACCTCCTCCGGGGGCAGAGCCTGGGCCCAGCTCCAGCTCCCGCTGTCCAGCCCCAGGCCCTGGATGCCCAGCTGCTGAGGCTGCGGCCGTGTTGACACAAACTGCATCCTGGGAGTGCTGTTCCCCGCTCGGGCCGGCCAGGGAGAAGAACGTTCTGCAGGCGCCTTCCCCCTCGCCGGGGCCGGACAGCTCCATCTACAGCCCGTAGGAGCAAACAGTCCCCT
>NW_005231447.1:0-229 GCF_000412655.1 Myotis brandtii
ATTCCAGATTATTTTGGAGATAAGTGTCACACTGTAGGATTTTAATATGACATCTTGGGATTCTGTTCATTTTGTTCACTGCATTTCCAGGAATATGGGGCAGAGCTGGACATTTGAATATGTTTGAGTGAATGAATAACAATAAATACCTTTTTCATAATGTAACTGTTAAGTGTTAATCTGGAAAAACTAGGCAGTTTATCCCAATTGTAAATAATGGGGCGCTAAT
>NW_005231448.1:0-229 GCF_000412655.1 Myotis brandtii
TCATGTCCTCCACTGCCAACCTGGCCCACTTCCCATCTGTTGGGCAGATGCTGGTCTGCTCAAGCACTCAGCACCTGCAAAAGCTTTTTCCTGATGACAAAGAAGTTGATACTATCCATAGGTGATGTTGGTATGTGTACACAGACTCCTGAAATATCAGCTTGACATTTGTGACCTGGAGGGCCACACCAGTCTGGGGAAAATGCTATCTAGTTCTTGACACCATGGA
>NW_005231449.1:0-229 GCF_000412655.1 Myotis brandtii
AAGTGCATAGCACTGAGCTTCAACCCAGCTACAAGTGGTGCCCAGGGGCAGGGTGCTCCTTCAGACTAATAACACCACCAGTGATTATGACAATAATACAAAAACACATGGTTTGTTACCACAGCCAGGCATTGTCCTCAGCACTGGGGATACGTCAGGGAACTTAATTCTCTCAACACTATGATTTACATTCTTATTTTCTCCTTTCACAGATAAAGAAACAGAGGTA
>NW_005231450.1:0-229 GCF_000412655.1 Myotis brandtii
TGAATAAAATTATAGAAAATAGAAAGATCTTTCAGTGGTAATTAGCCATCTAAATAGCACAATTCACCATTTGCCATTGTTTCTCTCTCTGTTGTGCCTCATTATAAAGCATATTTTATCGTAAAATTTTAAAAAGTTATTTAGTAGCTAGTCAACTCAATTTATTATTAATTTGTAATTTAATAAAATACAACACTAAATTCAGAAAACTCTAATATTCTGAAATGTA
>NW_005231451.1:0-229 GCF_000412655.1 Myotis brandtii
TCAGTCACACTGTAAAAATTGTTTATTTAAACATTGACAATTGCTTTCTTATTTGTTTTTTTTTTTAAACTAAACTTATTTCACATATATTACTCATTTATAAATTCATTCTGAAGGCAACTTCAGCAGTGATGATCTGTCAGGTTGTGAGGACATATCGAAAGATTGGAGTTTTACACTTGAGGTCAATTATAAAGGAATTCTGCCCTGAAGACTTATCTTTGGATAT
>NW_005231452.1:0-229 GCF_000412655.1 Myotis brandtii
AATCAGACAATAATACATGTGTGTTACTAGGTGAAATTTAGTTAGGACCTGATTGGCTAACATTTAAATCCTAAAAAGGATGTTGAGGTTGAGGTTGGTGTTTATCATTTTCTTTTCACAGATGGGAAAGCTAAGACCTTGAGAACTGGCATGGTATGTCCAAAGCCACATTGCTGATAATAAATAAAAGTGAGACTAGAACACAGGTCTTGCAAACAACAGTCCACAG
>NW_005231453.1:0-229 GCF_000412655.1 Myotis brandtii
TTTAGGGATAGTTAGAAAATTCTTTGTGTAGGTTACTGAGCATTGAGAATATGACCTAGAACTATGGAGCTGTGGCCAATCAGAAGAGCCATAGACACAGTGATCATTCTCATGTCAACTCCCTAACATGTTCCATGACTATAGAAATTGAAGTAGAGAATGTAATGGAGAACGTACCAATTGGAGGCAAGACTCTGGACAACACTAATTCAAGTGCCAACACTCTTCT
>NW_005231454.1:0-229 GCF_000412655.1 Myotis brandtii
ACAGATATATATGAAATTTATTTTAGGAATTGGCTCACGTGACTATGGAGGCCGAGAAGGCCCTCAATCTGCCATCTGCAGGCTGGAGACCCAGGAAAGCCAGTGATGTAATTCAGTCCAAGTCCAAGGCCTAAGAATCAGGGCCAATGGTGTGAGTCCCAGGAGGAGTCTGACCACCCAAGAACCAGGAGCGCCACCTCCCAGGGCAGAAGTGGGTGTCTCAGCTCAA
>NW_005231455.1:0-229 GCF_000412655.1 Myotis brandtii
GAGGCCCAGTGCATAAATTCATGCACAGGTGGGGTCCAGCTGGCCTGCCGCAATTGGGGCCCGATTGAGTCTGGGCCAGCTGGCAGGGGGGGCAGACTGTGGGAGGTCAGCCGGGCCCGTCCCTGATGGGAGGGCCCATCGAGGGCCAGACCAGCTGGGGGGAGAGGCCATGAGAGGTTTTGGGGGCCAATGGGGGCCCCAATCGGGCCGGTTGGCTGCTGCAGTGCGT
>NW_005231456.1:0-229 GCF_000412655.1 Myotis brandtii
GAAGTGATGAGGAACAATTTCTTGGGGCTTCATGTTTGAATATATCTGATTTGCATTCATTTTCTATTTCATGGTTTGAGAATGACGATTTATTTCAATGTTGGCCTGAAACTGTTTTGTTTTTCACTTATTTTACATTAGGAACCCAGGGCTAAGTTAATTTTATTTCTACTCAAATGGAAATAAAATATGAATCACATTACCCTATCTATTCAAGGAAACAAATAGC
>NW_005231457.1:0-229 GCF_000412655.1 Myotis brandtii
AGGAGTCACCAGTAAGAAGACCGTGACATACTAACGCATCAGTCATGTGCAGTTACTTTGCTGTGGAAGTTTCTTTAGCAAGATAAATACGTGGCATAGAGAGATCAACCACCCTCGAGTGGCTGCCAGTCCACCCCCTCTCTGAAGTGTGTGAATCAACACAGCCCCTCCGCACTGCTCCCATCAGCCTCGTCCCAATCTGCTCAGCCCACTTTCTCAAATCTCTCTT
>NW_005231458.1:0-229 GCF_000412655.1 Myotis brandtii
CGACTGTCTGCCCCCTGGTGGTCAGTGCACGTCATTGGGACTGGTCTACCAGCCGACTGTCTGCCCCCGGTGGTCACTGCACGTCATAGCAAGCGGTTAAACAGCCTTCGCATATCATTAGCATATCACGCTTTGATTGGTCGAACGGCCGACCGGACCCTTAGCATAGCAGGCTTTTATTATATAGGATTGAAAAATAAATAAACGTTGCAGATCCTAAGCAAAACAA
>NW_005231459.1:0-229 GCF_000412655.1 Myotis brandtii
AGGCCACCAGGCAGAGGCCTTGGCAGACACTGGCCTCCGCTCCCGCCCAGCGAGCCTGACAGATGGCAGGGCCTCAGCTGTTCTCCCTCATGGCAGAGCCCCGAGGGTGGGGGGAAGGCCGGCTGCTCCCAGGCTGTCCTCTGAGTGTGAGTGTCGGTGTCACCACCATCTGAGAGCAGGGTGTGAGCAGATAGCACAGATGGCAGGCCAGCCTTACCACCCAAGGAGT
>NW_005231460.1:0-229 GCF_000412655.1 Myotis brandtii
ATAATCCACATTTTACCCATCTTGTTTCATCTCTCACCTCCCAGGTCTTTATTAATGGACTGTTCCAAGGCAAATCCCAGGTACCATTTCCCTTCTGTTAGCTCCATAGGAATCTTCTCAAAACTTAAATCAGATGACATCACGCCTGCCTTGAAATTAACCAATGGTTTCTCACTGCTCTTAGAAAAAAAATTCAGCCCGGCTGGTGTGGCTCAGTGGTTGAGTGTCA
>NW_005231461.1:0-229 GCF_000412655.1 Myotis brandtii
CATGAATTTTGTGCACCAGGCCTCTAGTAATAATAATTGACTGTATGCTTGCCATGTGCCAGGTCTTTTCTAGTTCCTTGGCGTGCTTGATCTGTAGCATCTTGTCTGGCACGTTTTTTATGATTCTCCTCTGGACATCTGCATTCATTGAAAAAAAGTTTTTTAAAAAATATATTATTTAATTTAAAATATGTTTTTATTTTATTTTATTTTTTTTAATATATTTTAT
>NW_005231462.1:0-229 GCF_000412655.1 Myotis brandtii
GTTAACCAATATCTCTTGAACCTCAGCTCATTCATTCATTTTCAGACACCTTCAAATAACCCCAGAGGTAGTGTTTTCCTGGATACACACCCCCAAACACCAATCTTCAGATTCCGATTCTTGCCGAACATTGTTGTTGTGGACATTTGTTGATTTTCTCCCCAGTCTCCCCTCCCCGCTTTTCCCTTCCTCACAGGATCTGGAATGTCTTTCCATGTGATTTTTCTTT
>NW_005231463.1:0-229 GCF_000412655.1 Myotis brandtii
GGGTTCCCTTTCACAGGCTGGGCTGACCAGAGCCGGCCGAGGGGGCAACGGCGCGGTCACGACCACCAAGCACGCTGTGCGCACGCAGCCACCTATGACCATACGGCTTCCACTTACAGGGAACGAACATGTGTTTCTGCCACAAGCTTTCTAACCAATGGCGTCTACAACGGAGGTTCCAGTCGGTGGGTTCTAAGTCAGCCAACCCTCCAGGCCACTGGGAAGCCTT
>NW_005231464.1:0-229 GCF_000412655.1 Myotis brandtii
GCACCCTGGCCGCTCTGCTCCCTGTGGGGATTGGGAGCGTCCCAGACGGCAGGGAGGGGGAAGGACGAGGGAAGGAGCCTCGGGTGGGAGGCAGCATGGCGGGGGCCGTCCCGTGGAGCCGGGCCAGGCACCACCGGCCAGTTCTGCGGAGTTTGCAGAAAGTACTGACCTGCTGAGCCCACGGGCCAGGCTCGGAAGGGACAGGAGGGAGCTCGCGCCTGGCCTTGGG
>NW_005231465.1:0-229 GCF_000412655.1 Myotis brandtii
GTTTGGTGATGTGATTAATCTTTGGCCTCTGCCATCCAACCTGATCTCTTGAGTTCATCCGAGGAGACTAAGCTGGGCCCGTGCTGTTCCGTCTGAGCAGTGGGGCCTTGGGCAAGTGACATCATCATTACATATTAGAGGTGGATGCCCTGACCAGTGTGGCTCAGCTGGTTGGGCCTTATCCTCTGCACCAAAGGGTTGCCAGTTCGATTCCCTGTCAGGGCACATG
>NW_005231466.1:0-229 GCF_000412655.1 Myotis brandtii
AAGTAACAATCCTGTCCATGAAGTCACAATCCTGTCTGTGAAGTAACAGTACTGTCCATGATGTCACAATCGATTCTATGAACTCATGATCCTGTCTATGAACTTAAAAACACCCATTAAGATACAATAACATCTATGAAGTAACAATCGTGGCCATGAAGTAAAATTCTTGTGTATGAAGTCACAACCCTCTTTATGAAGTCACGATCCTGTCTATGAAGTTAAAATC
>NW_005231467.1:0-229 GCF_000412655.1 Myotis brandtii
AAATAAATTCTCTATGTGATGTTTTGTAGGTTTTAAAGGGTGCTTGTTATTTCAAATAAACATTTGTTTGATAAAAGGAATTATTTAACACACTTTAACAAAATGATCACCCAGTGAAGTCTTATTCTTCCGCTTTACTTTTACCTTTATTTAGTTTGATACTGAGTTATATTTTCAGTTTCAGCCTAATTTGAAGTTAATCCTATATAATAAAAGCCTAATATGCTAA
>NW_005231468.1:0-229 GCF_000412655.1 Myotis brandtii
AAACATCGTGCATGTTCAAGGAATGAAAGGTGCACGCAAACCCCACAGTCGCAGGGCTGTGAGCCAGAGCTCCCTTCTCACATGGGCAATAAGAGCTACTTTGCCCAGAACTGGGTATTCGAGTTGGACTATTTCTTATTCCTTTTGTCACATTTGTGTGCATCCAAAAACCCTTAGGAGAAGAATCTCCAAGCGGCCAACCCTTTGCTCTCAGTCAAATGTTCAGAAT
>NW_005231469.1:0-229 GCF_000412655.1 Myotis brandtii
GAAGAAAGAAGCAGCCTGGAACAGGACTGTGAGGGCCCAAAGGCTGAGAACCCACGGGTCCATTGTGCCTGGCTCAGGGAATGTTCTCAGTGCCTCGGGCCCTCCTTGGAAGGCCCAGACTGATGGCGGCCCCACTGAAGTCCCGCTAGAACCAAATGAAGGAAGTCAGTGGGGAGGCCCTTCAGCCTGGGATTCAATTTCAGCTCCTCAACTACTTGTGACCTTGGGC
>NW_005231470.1:0-229 GCF_000412655.1 Myotis brandtii
CTCAAAAGCCTTCATTGCAGTTCTGTTCTTTGGATTATGTTCGCAAAGAACTTTCTATACAGTTCTATCATGTTGACTATAATTTGGAATTATACTAGTCCCTCTCCTTTTCTTTTCTCCACTAGCTTATTAAAGGCATATGTTACCTCTATCTGCACATAGTAGATGTCCCACAAACTTTTAATAAATTAATGAAAAGTTTATTACTTTATGTCTAACAACCAGGTGA
>NW_005231471.1:0-229 GCF_000412655.1 Myotis brandtii
AATGTATTCTTCCTCTCTCACTACATTTGTTTTCTTCTAGTAAAACCCATGCCGTATCTCCAATGACTTGCTGTGTTTCCACAAATGCATTTCTTTAAAAAAATGTTATTAACAACGCAATCCCCACTCATGGTGGAAAACAAAAATATAGTAATTGCACTAAATGACAATGAGGCAAAAATTACTGAAAACACATAAAGGGATTCATATGAGTGCAGTCATCTGTAAT
>NW_005231472.1:0-229 GCF_000412655.1 Myotis brandtii
GAGTCCCAGAACTTCTGGCAGCCATCTCGCTAGCAATAGGCAGGGCTCGCCGGAGGATGGAACCAATGCAGGGAAAGCACAGCCACGTGATGGAAAGAGGGAGTCTGAGCTTGGTACCTTACTGTAGCCCCACACCCAGCAATGCCTGAAGCCACACGAACACTGGGCTTTTACATTCTGTGTGCCAACACATTCCCTTCTTAAAATTTAATTCTATTATTTGAAACAA
>NW_005231473.1:0-229 GCF_000412655.1 Myotis brandtii
TCCCTACACCTTACCATGCAATAAAGAAATCCACATATAATTTTTGACTCCCTAAAAACTTAACTACTACTAGCCTACTGAACAAAAACCTTACCAAAACAGAAAGAGTACTGGTAAATGAACATATATTTTGCATTCTTACAATAAATAAGCTAGAAAATGTTATTAAGAAAATCATAAGGAAAAAAGAATACATTTACAGAACTGTACATATTTATTGAAAAAAAAA
>NW_005231474.1:0-229 GCF_000412655.1 Myotis brandtii
AAATTCTTTTCACTCTTCCCTTTAATGTACTTTTTTTCTCTTTAATTTGCCTTTCTTGATAATAAAAGTAAGACCCATAAGAATAATTAACTCTGAAGTGTGTTTCTAGAAGAGAAACTTTCATTGTCTACTTTTTGAACTTAAAATGTTTAAGAAATAACAAATCTGAATTCCTTTTATAATGATATTTTTTTTTAAAATAAAAAGGCAATACATGCTTCTACCACAA
>NW_005231475.1:0-229 GCF_000412655.1 Myotis brandtii
GGAAGAGGGCATAGAGGGGATAAATAGTGATGGAAATTAAATTTAATTTAAAAATATATTATTAAAAACAAAGCAATAATCCAGTTGAATAATGGGCAGAGGAAATAAACAGTTAACAGAAAAGGAATTATAAATGGCTTTAAACTTATGCAAAATGTACACTCATTCATACTAAAAAATTGCAAATAGAAACTGCTGCAGGAAGTGTAAATTAATGCAAACTTTAAAA
>NW_005231476.1:0-229 GCF_000412655.1 Myotis brandtii
CGCGCTCCTTCCCTTGCATTGGCCACGGAAGTCAGGAAGCAGCGGTATCAGAGTCGGAGGGACTTGGAAGAGCCGGGGTCCCCCTCATTGACGGGTGAAAGGGGCCCAGATAAATGGAAATGATTTGTTCCTGGGCACACAGCTGGTTGGCACCGGAGCTGGTTCGAGTTAAGTGACACCCTGACCCTTCCTCTCACGTAAAAGGCCTGCCCCGGGCCAGGCCACCTTC
>NW_005231477.1:0-229 GCF_000412655.1 Myotis brandtii
ATAAAATATAAACTATAAAGTGTTGACTTTGTAATTTAGTCCTAACTCTATCACTTATTAGGCATGAGGACCAGGAAAAATTATTTAATTTTTTAAGCCTCCATTTTTGTATGTGGAAAATGGAGAAGAGACAGCTGTCTCTTGGGATTTTGTTAGGATAGGGGAAGATAATGTATATACGGAGCTTAGTACAATACTCCTTACAGCAATGTCATGATATTTCACTTTT
>NW_005231478.1:0-229 GCF_000412655.1 Myotis brandtii
ACACACACACACACACACACACACACACCCTTTTATTGCAACTCTTGTGCAATAAAAGGCTTATTTCCAACCCGGAATGCAGCCTTTGTGACCCACACGGATCTCTAGAAGATCTGTGCTGCCACTGTCTCTGGAGACCATACATTCCGTGTCAGCGATCCCAGGGACAAGGCCAGAGTACATGCAGACACCCTGAGCCAGTGGTTCTCAACCTTCCTAATGCCACGAC
>NW_005231479.1:0-229 GCF_000412655.1 Myotis brandtii
CGCCCGCGAGACTCCGTGCTGTGCACAGGGGTTTGAATGAGTTGGTCACCTAGGGGCCCCCCCGAAAGCCGTGCTCTGGGGGTGTGCATGGATGCAGAATACAGATGCGAAGGGGGACTTCCGGAACGTTCCTTCCGTCGCTGGTTTAGGTTGTGAGAAAAATGCATTTTCCAAAGGCTTTTAAATGCTCACATCTCATGCTGCTCCTCCCTGAGCGTGCAGGCGAGGC
>NW_005231480.1:0-229 GCF_000412655.1 Myotis brandtii
TGAGCACATTGAACTAAGTGATCTCTCGGGAAACTCCCATTTCTAATATCTTATATCAGTAATACGATGACTGCCTTCGGATGTTAAAAGAAATAACTCAGGAGAAAAAAATTACAGGTTGAATTTAATTTGAGAATAGAAACGGGAATTGCTGGCCAGTGCCTGCAGCATGCTTTTGGCGCAAACTGGTGAGCTCCCATGAGAATTAAGAGGGAGAAGTGTTGGGAGA
>NW_005231481.1:0-229 GCF_000412655.1 Myotis brandtii
CCAAACCCTGAGGCAGCAGCAGTGTGGCTCCCAGGGACGCGAGGCCGTCCTGGCACCTCGTCTCCTGTGGGGCTCACTGCCCTTGCCCCAGGAGGAACCGAGGCTCGGTATGCACCCATGGCCTGCAGTGGAGCTGGGACTCAGGCCACGGGCTCCTGACTCTGCCCTGGGCAGGGGGTGAGGGGGCGGGAGCCTGAAACCTGACTGGGCAGACAGATGTTGTAGTTCC
>NW_005231482.1:0-229 GCF_000412655.1 Myotis brandtii
TCTGACGATGCGTTATTGCCAAACCTTTAAAAACAATGTGATATGTTTACCATCATCTGCCTTTTCCACTCTTGACATTCATTTGCTAACCTTTCTATCACAAGTCTACTCTTTTTCCTCAAATATTTTTGTCTGTATACTTCTCACATATGAAGTTCCATCGATTTATTTTTCATACTTTCCATCCTCCCCAGTTTCTTCCCTTTTCCATGTCATACCGGTCCTTCCC
>NW_005231483.1:0-229 GCF_000412655.1 Myotis brandtii
CACCATGACCAGGAGACTCACCTGAGCTGAGCTTAGCGGGTGCTGAGGGAGTTGGTGTGAATGAAACGCAGCAGATGCCGCTGCAGGGGCGGGCGGTTACCTTTGAATCTCCTGCCGCAGCCTCTCGTTCTCTCCGTTCTCTCCGATATCAAGGGCCTTGGCCGCCTGCTCCTGCTTCAGGGCTTCCTGGACTTCAGGCAGCTGCCTCTCCTGGTCCCGCAGCTCCTCC
>NW_005231484.1:0-229 GCF_000412655.1 Myotis brandtii
GAACGCACCAGTGATCGTTAAATTCGGAACCGCAGAGTGTTAGACGGAGAAGGGAGTGTGAAGACCAATGGCCTCGCTTTGTCACGGAGGAAATGTACACGTGGTCTCCGCAGAGGCCCGGACTCCCACCTCCTGCTTCTCACTCTTGAGCCACTCAACCCCTTTGTGCCGATGCAAAGGAGCACAGGCCCGCCGTGCTACCAGCGGACGCCCAGGTTTCACCCGAGCA
>NW_005231485.1:0-229 GCF_000412655.1 Myotis brandtii
GCTTTTGCTGCTGCCTCTGTGGTTGGATACATGTGATCCCAGCAGCAGTTCACAGAGGCACCTGTGGCATGTTTGCCAGCAAGGTGTACTGACACACTCTGAAGGGGCCTGGCACTGAAGCCACTGGATTGCAGTGTCTGTGGGTAGGTATCCCAGGAGAGGGAATTTAGCGTTTCTACAGCCCAGCAGTGTACCCCTGTTTGTTTAAGTGTGTGACCAGCAGGGCTCA
>NW_005231486.1:0-229 GCF_000412655.1 Myotis brandtii
CCCATAGCACACCTTTCTGTTCCTGAGTCTCACCTTCTGGGTCTAGAATTAGAAGAGAACAGAGAGCCTGACCTGGAGATAGGACGTGATGGACTCTCAGAGCCTCAGAGCATGAATGTGCAACCTGATACTGTTTTTTCTATACTATTTTCTGTTTATTTCTTTTATCTTTATCTTTAATTTTTATTTACTGATTTTTAGAGAGAAAGAGAGGAAGAGGGAAGAGAGA
>NW_005231487.1:0-229 GCF_000412655.1 Myotis brandtii
AGTTTATATTTTTCAAAGATGAATCTGACATGAAAAAACACAACATTTAAAAATTCTTACAGAAAACTGCAGATCCCCGGGACTTGTTTTTGCAAGAAGCTGGAGAAACAATTGCATCCTCTGATGGGAAATAACACACATCACCCTAAGCAGCAGCATGAATAAAAATAGTCTGGGAATATTTTACTGGTAGGTGCAGAGAGCACAGAGCTATTAGGGGAAGTCCTGT
>NW_005231488.1:0-229 GCF_000412655.1 Myotis brandtii
TTTCCCACATGCCACGAAGTGTGAGCCTCATCTCTATGATAACATGAACTTATCATAGAAAAACCCAGATTCATGGATTTGAATTTTGCAGATTCACGCTCAAGTCTCATGGTTTAAAGGGCAGTCAGTGTTTTATATGTGATTACGCCCAATACAATTCTCCACTGGCCTCCTCACTGTCTCCCACATAAATCATTGTCCTTCCCCCATCTACACGCAAGCCCAGGGT
>NW_005231489.1:0-229 GCF_000412655.1 Myotis brandtii
GGTCGACGCTCAACCACGGAGCCACGCCAGCCGGGCTAAAATAGCATTTTTCTAAAGGACTAACCACAGCAGTGAATCTGAATGGGAATTTTAGAAGCTGAGTAGATGATTTCCTTGCATTTTTGGGGGTGGGAGAAATGTCCTTCATCCTGATATTTTATGCTATTGACGTCTTCTAACCTGCCCTCCCCCACCCCAGGCCCTCACCGCCCTATCGCCTGTGTCCACG
>NW_005231490.1:0-229 GCF_000412655.1 Myotis brandtii
GAGACAATTACATTAGTAGCTCCCGTGCGCAAACAGGCAAAGGAGATCGGACTCATCCTCTTTGGAAAAATCAGTAATTGTCGTCTCATATTGAAGAGACTGGCTGAAGCTGTGAGGAGCGGACAACCTCAGGTGGGAGGTGAGAGAGGGAACAGGACTCTGAAGGGATTCGATGCTGATTAACTCCTGTGACTCACCCTCCCTAGAGACGGAGGCCTGGGGGACGAAA
>NW_005231491.1:0-229 GCF_000412655.1 Myotis brandtii
CTTGAGCAGAGCTCACAGCACCTGCTCCTTCAGTGGCCCCCACACCCAGCACAGACCAGGGGCCAGGTGCTCTTTGCCCAACCCCCCCATAACCCGCACAACAGGCACGGTTATTGGCTTCCACCTCTGACACAGCAGGAAACTGAGGCCCAGAGAAGCTAGCTCACATAGCTAGCAAGCGGCACGGCTGGAATTTGAACCCAAGAGCTCTGGGTCCGAGCTCTGGCTC
>NW_005231492.1:0-229 GCF_000412655.1 Myotis brandtii
AAAAAAAAATGATACAAAGGAGGATTCAGGGGACCTGGTAATATTTTGTTTCTTCCCATAGATGGGTGTGTTTACTTTCAGCAAATGTATCACCAGTGCAATTATATAATTGTGTACCATTATGTATTTAGGTTATAAATTATAATTTAAAAATTAGATTTTAAAAAATAGCTTGAGCAATCGAAGAACTTATATGCATGTATGCATGGCCCATGGATGCAGAAAGTGG
>NW_005231493.1:0-229 GCF_000412655.1 Myotis brandtii
GCCTTGGGTGGTTTTGCTTCCCCCTCTTCCTCCGCCAGGAGAAGCCTGGGCGCCTGCGGCCTGATGGTCCCAGGAGGGGTAGGTGAAGAGCGGGCCCAGTTCCGGCGATTACAGTTCAGGGAGAATCATTGTCCAGCCTCTGAGGAATAGGTTGCACTCTCCTAAAGCATTTAGTAAGAGACAGCTGCCCTTGACCCCCGGCTCTGCTAGCGCGAGGGCGGAAGAGGGA
>NW_005231494.1:0-229 GCF_000412655.1 Myotis brandtii
TGAAGAAAAATACTCCATCAAACAGGAAGAGGAAAAAAAAAGTTTATTCCTTCCACCCCAGGGGAATCAGTAGGACACCAAGTCAAGCAACATGAAAGAAGACTGTAAAAAATGCATGTACTAACTCCATTCTCCAAGCTGGAGTCCTAGATGGGAGTAGGCATGTGAAATACATTAAAGGAAAAAAGAAACCAGAGAAAGAGCTTCCTTCCCATTAGGCACTATATTA
>NW_005231495.1:0-229 GCF_000412655.1 Myotis brandtii
GGTAGATTCAAGCCAAGACCAGTGCAAAGGTACTTGAGTTTACGAGGTTACTTCTGGGAACAAGCAGGGGCTTGAGTAGCAAGCACCTGTGCTTTGACCCAATTTCTGTTTATCTTGCAATAAGTTTGAGAAAATAAAGGTCTTGTTGCAGGAATAAATGTGAAGTTCATAAAGAAAATTCACACAGTGATGTAAATAATCTATAATAATAAAAGCGTAATATGCTAAT
>NW_005231496.1:0-230 GCF_000412655.1 Myotis brandtii
CTCATCAGCCCCTCATGGGGGCAAGATAGCAGCTGCCCGGCTACGTTCTAGAACAATACTGTCCAAAAGTATAATGCCAGTCCCTTATGAAATTTTATATTTCGTAGTAGTCACATTAATAAAAGAAACAGACGATACCAATGTCAGTGATACATTTCTTTTAACTGAACATATCCAAAATATCCCTTCCAGGATGTTATAAAGCATACAGAATCAATATTGAAAATTGA
>NW_005231497.1:0-230 GCF_000412655.1 Myotis brandtii
TGACTTTGGTTAAGTAAAGAGTCACAACATGAATATCCTGACATTTCATATTCTGGCCTGTGTCTACCTGAATGTGTATCTATGATGTATTCTTACTATCTATCAGGAGCTAATGGGAAATATATATATTATGAGTTTCAAGCAAAAATATTTTTATTTTTATAGAGTGATGACCAAATACATTCATTGTATCTGACTGAAACTGATCACAGTAGTAGGTTATAGTCTCT
>NW_005231498.1:0-230 GCF_000412655.1 Myotis brandtii
TTTTAGTGTTTTGCAATTATGAATAATTTATAAAGTGAATACTTAGTGCACATATAATTTTATGCTTTTGATTATATATCTATGGACAGCTTCCTGCTGTATCAATGAGTAAATGCATATGCGATTTTACTAGATATTACCCAATTTCCCTGCATAGGGGTGTACCATATGCATTTCATCGTCAAAAGCATGAGAATGCCTGCTCACCCACAGGCTCTCCAACTGGGCAA
>NW_005231499.1:0-230 GCF_000412655.1 Myotis brandtii
AGAGAGCGAGCGAGACATCAGTGATGGGGAGAGACACGGGGATCGGCTGCCTCCTGCACGTCCCCCCGCTGCTGGAGATCGAGCCCGCAACCTGGGCATGTGCCTGGACCGGACCTCCTGGTTCCTAGGTGGGTGCTCCACCACTGAGCCACACTGGCCGGGCACAGTGTTAATGGGCTCCAGTCCATTGTGTGGGTTGGCGATGGGAAACAGCGGAGCCTCTTGGTGGG
>NW_005231500.1:0-230 GCF_000412655.1 Myotis brandtii
ATTTAAACATATGCCATAGACGCATGTACATGGAGAGGGAAAGCAAATGTGACAGAATATTAACAGTTGGTTAATCTGAATGTTCACTGTGCAATTCTTGCACCCTTTCTGTAGACTTAGACTTCAAATTTTTCAAAATAAAAAGCTGCAAGAAAATATTAGACTTTTTGAGATAGGTCACAGAGGTAATCTAAGAATTTCACTGTGTAAATCAAGAAGTAGGTGTTCAC
>NW_005231501.1:0-230 GCF_000412655.1 Myotis brandtii
CTTTTGGGACAGTTTTGACAATCTGATATGTTAAGTGTAATGTCAAGAATGAGGTAATGGGGTGTAATCAGAATGCCCCAAACCACAAATCTGGATACTTGGATAAAGACTCCATCTGGACACCCACTAGAGTGGGTCCTCCACCCCTGGTGGGTTATACATACTCAGAGCACTGCCCACTCCACAACCAAGTTTAGCTGTACCAAGGGTTATGTTCAGAGCCCTGTCAA
>NW_005231502.1:0-230 GCF_000412655.1 Myotis brandtii
GCACATTCTTGCACTCCATTATGCCCTGCTGGGGGCTGTCGCCCCTCCCTGCGATTTTCCTGTTGTCCTCATTGTAGGTTTCAGGATTAACGGTCTGCGGCTGCCAGTGAACCGCCTCACCCAGGTTCCAGTGGCCCCCACACCTGGCCCCGCCTGCACCTGGTCCCACCAGTTACTCTGCCTGACCCTGAGGGACATACATATCCCGCTCCCCCTACTCTGCCCGCTGA
>NW_005231503.1:0-230 GCF_000412655.1 Myotis brandtii
GGTCGGCGTGTCCCCTCCCGCCCGCCTGGGCTTAGCCTGGGACACTGGCCCTGGAGGTGGGAAGAGGAAACTTGGGGACCCAGGAACCAGTCCGCCTCTGGCCAGACGCACCTAGCAGTTCCGTTCCGGCCAGTGTCGGGTGGCGAGCCTGGGGGGACTCGGGGCTCCGGGGTGTGATGTTCACGGGCAGGTCTGCAACCTGGGCCACCGCTAGAGGTAACGGCCGGCAG
>NW_005231504.1:0-230 GCF_000412655.1 Myotis brandtii
TTTTTAGAGAGAGAGGAAGGGGGAGGGAGAGAAACATGGATGTGAGAGGAGAACATCGATCAGCTGCCTACTGCATGGAGATTGAGCCTGAAACCCAAGCATGTGACCTGACCAGGAATCAAATCTGTAACCTTTTGGTGCACAGGATGACACCTCACCAACTTAGCCACACCGGCCAGGGCTACAAACATATTTAATTGGACAACAAAAGACTATAGATTTATAGAGTC
>NW_005231505.1:0-230 GCF_000412655.1 Myotis brandtii
GGCAGCGGGAAGAGGTAGGGAGTGACAGAGGTGGCCAGGGGTGGCCAGGGAAGGCTGCTCAACAGGGTGCTGTTCAACAGAAACTAAGTGAAGGAGGCAGAGAGGCCTGGGACCTCAGAGAGAGCCGTGCAGGCAGAGGGGACATTAAGGGCAAAGACCCAGAGACAGCACGTGTGAGACTGGGAGTGTGGGTCCTGATGGTGGTTAGAAGGAGAGGGGGGGACTGGGTG
>NW_005231506.1:0-230 GCF_000412655.1 Myotis brandtii
TTAAGTGTGGCTACTGGAAAATTTGAAATTATATATGTGGCTTGCCTCATATTTCTATTGGTCACCACTGACATAGAGCATTCATTCTCAAAGGGGGTGATATTGTGTCTTAGGGGCAGGCATCGGGGAAACTTTTGCAGACCGCACGCCAGTGTAAAATGGGTAGGTTCTCCTCTCTGTGCACAAACTCTGTGTGCCTGCTCTCCGTCCTGGCCCTGCTACGTCTGCTC
>NW_005231507.1:0-230 GCF_000412655.1 Myotis brandtii
AGGCCACTGTTCCTCAGAGCAGCCCCAACAGGTAGGCCTGGGTCAAATTATGTAAACTGAGAATCTAGCAGGGGCAGGGAACCCCCATTATCACTATGTATGGCCTCACCGAACAACTCTGCAAGGCTGATGGAAGGCATTTGAATCTGGCCTGTTTTGATTTCAGATTCTTTCAGGTGTTAATTCTCTTCTCGAAGCCAAGTCTTAGTGCTCATCTTATTCTTTTCTTT
>NW_005231508.1:0-230 GCF_000412655.1 Myotis brandtii
GTGCTGTCCAGACAGCCTCGCTCTGGAAGGATCTGTGTAGGTGTGTAGCAGGGGTTCTCAAGCAGGCTGGTCATCAGAATGACGGGGGTTCTTAAAACACCAGCGCCACCAGCACCACATACTCATTCAAATATCCAGAAGTGGGCCCACTATCCCACCATTTTATAAATTCTATTTTTTTAATTGATTTTTTAGAGAGAGAGAGGAAGGGGGCGGGGAGAGAGAGAGAT
>NW_005231509.1:0-230 GCF_000412655.1 Myotis brandtii
GGCCAGACCAAATGATTTTACGGGCCTTATATGGCCTTTGGGGTGGGGAACGATCCCCACCCCTGATGTAGAGGAACCAAGGAATGAATATGCTGAGTACTGGTGTGTCCCTCTCTTCCATCATTACTGAGAACCCAGGCCCTATCCATTATACTCGGATACAGACCCTATATATTATATTCTGGTTTTTTATTTTAAAAATTTCTTTCTTTTTTTTTAAATTAAATCTT
>NW_005231510.1:0-230 GCF_000412655.1 Myotis brandtii
GAGTTGGAGAGCACTTCTGAGTTCATCTGTTCCCACCCTGCAGGTTATGGAGGAGAAGACTGAGGTGCAGCAAGGGCACACAGTTTGAATTAAAGTTAGAGACAGAGTCAGAAGTAAAATCTTCTGCTCTCAGACCAAGTTTCTTTACTTCTTCAATCCTACCACCTAAACTAAAACATAGCCATGAGTCCTTAGGGATAGAGAAGGGAATTTTCATACTAGTTTTGAGC
>NW_005231511.1:0-230 GCF_000412655.1 Myotis brandtii
GAGACCTGGACTCACCAGTTCTGTGTCGGCTCTGCCTATACCGCCTGGGCTGTCAGCTCCCTGTGTGGGCACAGCTTGACGTCCGTCACTTCCTAACCCAGGGACAGACGTGAGGCACTTAGCCTCACTTTCCTCCATCGCAAAATAGGAGGAGTAGGTTCGTCCTATGGGGTCGTTGTGAAGATGAAATTGCACAGGGCAGAGCCCCGCACAGATGGGGAGGCGCTAAA
>NW_005231512.1:0-230 GCF_000412655.1 Myotis brandtii
ATATACCTGTTTACTTTCCAAATAAAATATGTGTAATCTCTCACAGGGATAATTAGAAGACAGTATTATATTTAAAAATACACATTGTAACTTTGTCTTAGCAATGTCGTTGGGGCTAGCATTGTTTCTAAGAAGGAAAAAAAAAAGATCTGTTTGTCACTGGGTCTAAGTAAGAATGGGTGGAGGATGCAGGTGATTACAAAGGAATCACAGATGGTGTCACTCAAGCA
>NW_005231513.1:0-230 GCF_000412655.1 Myotis brandtii
GGGCTGGAGAAACGGGTGGCTCTGGGAGAACAGTGAGGGGCTGGCAGGGAGAGGGCGTTGTCGCCGAGTCTCCGATGGGCTTTTGCTGTAGGTTGTGGGGGTTTGAGCCCATTCCTTGAGCCCTGCCGTGTTCCAGGCTGAGCCGTCCCCTGTCCTGGGGCCTGCCTGTTCAGTGCAGCCGGCAGCACGCCCTGGCTGGGTTCTGCTTTATGACGGCTGTGGGCGAGGGC
>NW_005231514.1:0-230 GCF_000412655.1 Myotis brandtii
AAATCCATAAGTAAAGCAAAATTTGCTTAAGTATGATGATAATATTTGCCATCTGTGGCACAATAGTACTTCTTGGGCTCCTTGAAAGCAAGGTCAATTATAACTATTGCACTACTTTTACTCTCAGGCTTGTTTCTTGGCTTATGTTAAAGGGTATATGCATTCCCTGCTGTAAGACTGCACAAAACATAGATAATATAAACAAATATAAATTACCATGAAAATCTAAT
>NW_005231515.1:0-230 GCF_000412655.1 Myotis brandtii
TCCTTAATGCCACCGAGAACACATGCGGAGAGATTCGCATGAAAGAAGGGGCACCATGGAACTTCCGGATCCTCTATGGTCACCAGCCTGGATGCAGAAGAAAGACAATGTTTTCCAAAGTGAAAAACGGCAACCTCTTTTCATGACATCTGGATTTGGAATTATTTTAGAAAAGCTTTACCCATTCTGAGGCTATAAATGAATTCTTCCTTGTTTTCTGATAGGCTGCA
>NW_005231516.1:0-230 GCF_000412655.1 Myotis brandtii
AAAAAAACCCTTTCTCCACCTCCCTTGCTTATACATAATGTCCCTTAATTCTTGTAAGATTATATGCAACATTATTTTATCCAAGAGAGCTGAAAAGCAGACTAGTTTAACAACCTAGTTTATTCAGAGACAGGCCTTTTTAAAAGTCTGTATGTTGACCACAAATATTATAAATATACATATATTTGTGGTTTTATATGTTATATGTAATATATACACATACACACACA
>NW_005231517.1:0-230 GCF_000412655.1 Myotis brandtii
GCCTCGGGGGGTGTTCGGGGGTCACCCCCAGTGCGGGAGGCGGCAGGGCTTCGCAAAGGGAACGTGACGGGGCTTGTCGTCCCCTGAACAGGGCACCGGACCATCTGCAAAGTAACCGCGTTGTTCTAAGTCTTAGGACGCAGGTGCGCACGTGGGGAGGGGCTCAAGCTTTTCCCAAGTTTCCTTTCCAGAACCGATACCAGGGTCAGGCCGACCCACCAGGAGTCAAA
>NW_005231518.1:0-230 GCF_000412655.1 Myotis brandtii
GTTTGTTTGTTTTAACTTACACTAGCTTTATCAGATACAGGCTTGTTATTGGTATTATTTACAGGAAAAATATTGCTCAAGATAAATCATGTTCAGTTCATTGAAATGCAACATTGGATTACATTTTAATTGAATAATTCAGTAGGATGTGATTTAGATATTATGAAACTATGTGATAGCCATAATTGAGAGGCTCTAAAAAGACAAATGACTAAAAGGCCAAGTTAGAG
>NW_005231519.1:0-230 GCF_000412655.1 Myotis brandtii
TACCAGGCATTCTGGTAGGTTCTGGGACCAGGTAAATAAACGATTACACCATAATTTATCTAGTCCATAGTAAATGGGCATTTTGATTGTTTCTAATTTTGGCAATTACAGATAAAGCTGCTATAAGCATCTTTCTGCACATCTCTGGGTACACATTATTAAGTTGCATTTAAAGCTAAAGATGATATCAGTCCATATCTATAACACAGATAGATAATTCCAAAAATTCT
>NW_005231520.1:0-230 GCF_000412655.1 Myotis brandtii
GACTTCATAAATGCAGATGCCTAACTTAAGATCCAGTGAAACAAAATCTACATAGCATTGAATAAATTGATGTAGGAAATTTTATTAGAGTAATTGAAATGCTGTTTTTGTTACAATGTTCCATTTTCTGGATAGATGAAGTAGGACTCTAGATTTGTAAGGGAACCCAAGGAGGCGTGTGTTAACTCTATTGCACCTATGAAAAAAATTAGGCCAAACCCAATGGGACC
>NW_005231521.1:0-230 GCF_000412655.1 Myotis brandtii
CTCTACCCATCAGATCCTTTTCCTTCACATAAAACATTATACCCCTAACACTTCTGATTCTGATTCTACTTTTGACCCAGCAGACCACCGACCTCCACCCCTTTATAAGCCCCCTCCCTCACCTGCAGTAGATTCCCAAACCCAGACTCTCCTAACCAGCAACCACCTTCTCCCTGGCCCCTGGGAGCCCAACTCCCAAGAACACAAGCTCCAAAACAGCCTTTTCCCAC
>NW_005231522.1:0-230 GCF_000412655.1 Myotis brandtii
TCTCTCAGGGCTATGCCTTTCCCCTGCTCTTGCTCTCGCGAGAATGCCCGTCCCTGTGTGGACGTGGTGAGAGCGGACGTCCTTGTCTGTTTCTGATCAGGGGAAGCAGCCGGTCTCCCCATTGAGCATGAGGAGCTGTGGGCTCTGTAGGCGCCCTGTGTGTGGGAAGTCGCCCGTTTGCGGTTTGCTGGGAGTTTACCGTGATCTGGGGTTAGAAGGGAAGCCTCTGT
>NW_005231523.1:0-230 GCF_000412655.1 Myotis brandtii
CTGCACAGCACATGACTGTACAAAACAATGTGAGATTAAGTCAAGAGCAGTAGAAAATGATGCAATCAAGAGATTAGGTAAACACGGGTGTATGAAGCCCCTGCCAGTGTAATACAATGTACTGTTTTACAGCAAGAAGACTACACACTAAAATAATGATAAAAAGTACAGTGAATACATAAACCAGTAACATAGTTTATTATCATGATCAAGTATTATGTACTGTACAT
>NW_005231524.1:0-230 GCF_000412655.1 Myotis brandtii
GATGCTCAACCACTGAGCCACGCCGGCAGGGCTCAAACTAATTTTTAATTTTCAAGGTAGTCACAATGAATTGAAAAGAGGGAGATATCTGTTTGGAAAATATGTAATGAAACTCAGTATTTAATCTAACCATTAGCTGGCATTCTCCTTTCTCCATTTATGTTGATTACAACCCGTTTACTATTATCTGTGTACAGTGTAATTTATGGTGGTTCAACATTTACTGGCTA
>NW_005231525.1:0-230 GCF_000412655.1 Myotis brandtii
CCCAAGAATAATGACCAACGTCTCTCAAAATGGTTATCGAGGGTGGTTTTCTGGTTCAAGAACAAACCCAGAATCCCTGTGATTTAGGGGACCTTGTGGCGGTCACCGTGCACGGTCAGAGCCCAGCTGTCGCCTCGGACCTGGAGGGACAGCGAGCCGAGCCCCCTCACTCCTGCGGCCTTACCACCCCACGTGATCAGAGTGGAGGCTGCATTAACAGGGCCCCGTCC
>NW_005231526.1:0-230 GCF_000412655.1 Myotis brandtii
AATGAAAACAAAAACCTACCTTTCACCTCTCACCTTCCCCATGTCCCTCCTCCCTAAATACCCTTTCATGGGTGCTGACTCAGCAGGCAGGCCCACTCTTTGCCTTTCCCATCTTTATTCCTCTTCATGATTAGAAGCACAAAGCTCCGATAGTCATCTTGGGACAAGGAGGTGACCCGAGGATGGAGACCAGAGGTAAAGGTAGCAGGGCAGAAAGAGACAAGAAGCTG
>NW_005231527.1:0-230 GCF_000412655.1 Myotis brandtii
GGATACAGAGAACAGACTGACAGCTGGGGGTGGGGGGCGCTGGGTGAGAAGGGTGAAAGGATTAATCAAAGAAAAAGAAAAAAGAAAGACTACTAGAGACAGACAATAGTATGGTGGTTACCAAAGGAAGAGGGGTGTTGGGGGGAGGTAGAAGAGAGTAAAGGTGGGGGGATACATGGTGAAGGAAGGAGATGTGACTTGGGGTGGTAAACACACAATATAATATAGAG
>NW_005231528.1:0-230 GCF_000412655.1 Myotis brandtii
GACAGTTTGCAGCCGGGAAAGACAGAGAACTCCTGGAGAATGGAACGGTTGGAGATTGCGGCTGAAATCTCTCCCAGAGCACCGGCTCAGCTGCGGAGAATGTGCCATCTTGAGTGGCTGTTATTGGGGGCATTTAAAGCCAAAGACCCAGCATCCACGGCATCCAGAGATCTGCTACTAACCCAGAAAAAACGGACCCCAAGCAGCGCGACTATGTGAACTTAGAGGAA
>NW_005231529.1:0-230 GCF_000412655.1 Myotis brandtii
AATATGGTGGAGCTACTTTTATTTAATGTCTGCTCTCATCTGCTTATGGAAAACATAGGCTGAACCCTGATTACACACTGGGCCCAATGAACAAGGGATATAACCTTCATTGATTGACACATGATCTTCTCTAGGCCCGGCACTTCACCTGTGTTTCCTTTTCCTTACACCTGTGTTCCCTGTCACACTGTGAAATCTGATGCATCATCCCCATGTTTACTCCACCAACT
>NW_005231530.1:0-230 GCF_000412655.1 Myotis brandtii
AAAAAGTATCTTTTAACCCTGGCTGGTTTGGCTCAGTAGATAAAGCATTGACCTGCAGACCAAAGGGTCCCAGGTTCAATGCTGGTCAAGGGCACATACCTTAGTTTCAGGCTCCTTCCCAACCCAGGTCCTGGTCGGGTCTTATGCAGGTGGAAACCAATCAATGTGTTTCTCTCACATTGATTTCTCTCACTGTCTTTTCCTCTCTCTTCTGCTCTCCCTAAAAATCA
>NW_005231531.1:0-230 GCF_000412655.1 Myotis brandtii
TCTCAGGGAATCACCAGGGCAGAGCAAACAGCAGTGGTTGCCAGGCAGCCCTGCACCTGAGAGGTCCCAGTGCAGGAACAATGATCGCTGCGAACACCTCCTTCTGAAATAAACTCACCCTCGAATTCTGGCTTGATGCCAGACAGTCCATTTTCTCCCCAGAGTCTCACCTGAACTAGAGTTCAAAGAATCCGGGAGCTTGTATCTCCCTCCCGATTAAAAAAAGCAGC
>NW_005231532.1:0-230 GCF_000412655.1 Myotis brandtii
GCACGCCTGTCTCCTTTTTCTCTATCCAGCTTCATTTGTATAGTTCTCCCTGAGGTTTAGTAGGTTAGGTTATAGGGTTCTATATTTCTTTAACTGTGGTCTCTGAATTAGCCATATCTTCATTACCTAGAAACTTGTTAGAAATGTACATTCATGCCCTAGCCGATTTGGCTCAATGGATGGAGCATTGGCATGTGGACTGAGGGGTCCCAGGTTTGATTCCGGCCAAG
>NW_005231533.1:0-230 GCF_000412655.1 Myotis brandtii
TCTAGTGTCATTGTATTGTGATCAAATAATATTTTTGAATCATTTTTACTTTAAGGAACCTAAAGAGGTATTCTTTGTTACTTAATATATAATCAATATTTGTGAAAACTAAATGAGTGCTTGAATAAAGTATATTCAGTGTTATACGCACATAAAATTTCATGTAAACACATGCTAACACATGAATAAAGCTTACTTTATTAATTACATTATTTTAAAATTTATTTATT
>NW_005231534.1:0-230 GCF_000412655.1 Myotis brandtii
TAATGGTTCTTCCATCCCTGTTATCTAATAATTCACCCACAAATAACACAATACAGAATGTACTACCTGAGATTCTGAGTCAGGTTTTCAAATGTAGATTTTAATCATCAAATGGTACGGTTAGAATTAAATTTTGTGATAAATGTTGAAAGTAGCTAAAAATAAAATTTCTTGACTTACTATAGTCATACCTAAAAAACAAACAAACAAACAAAAAACACACAAAAAAA
>NW_005231535.1:0-230 GCF_000412655.1 Myotis brandtii
TGTTATTTTTGTCTTTTGGAGAGACTGTCTGTTTTCCCTCTGGCAGGGTCCATATGTCTCTATTCATTTGATCCAAGGGAACAGGAAATAGTGATGTGAAAATGTATGCCCATGTAATATAATGGAAAACTTACTTACAGAAGTAGGAAAACACTACCCAGCTATTCTTGGGTACTGAAGTGGCTTTTCTCACTGTTATTCCTAGTGATTTACTTAATACAATTTTTGCT
>NW_005231536.1:0-230 GCF_000412655.1 Myotis brandtii
CCCTGCCCCTGATTGGAGTGGGGAGGCTGATCAGGGATGGAGCTGACTGGGGGGAGGGGCCGCAGGCCAATCAGGGTGTTGGGGGCACATCGGTGGCGGGGCCAGCCAGGGGGAGGGGCCACAGGCAGTTGGTTGGCCGACTCTGCCCCTGATCAGGGTCAGGGGGGCCGATCTGGGGCGGGGCTGGGCAGGAGGAGGGGCTGTAGGAGGTTGGCCAGCCAGCCCCACCC
>NW_005231537.1:0-230 GCF_000412655.1 Myotis brandtii
GTGCGGGAGGCCACTGATGGATGTGCCTCTGTACATCGATGTTTCTCTCTCTCTCTCTCTCTCCCCTCTCTACTCTAAGACTCAATGGAAAAAATATCATCCCATGAAGATTAACAAAAAAATTTTTTTGTTCACTTTCAGTGAGTGAAACAGCCTCGGGGGTGCTTAAGTTTAACCCAAATCACGGAACGTCAAACCCAGAGTCATTCAGAGGCAGGGCCTCCCGAAGC
>NW_005231538.1:0-230 GCF_000412655.1 Myotis brandtii
AATCCACCTTGATGCCTGTCTATTGCACAAATATTTACTAAGCATCCTATTAATCTTACTAATACATCTTATTAAGACTAGCATTAATGACTATGGTCCTTGTCCTCTTGATGCTTACAGCCCCATTCAGAAGATTATATTCTCAGAAAGAAAACTGAGAATGAGTCGGGGCAATATCTAACAATGCGTTTAATTAACTATAATCAAAGTTCACAATGTAATCCAGACAG
>NW_005231539.1:0-230 GCF_000412655.1 Myotis brandtii
CCCGCCGACCTCCCCTCACCCAGCGCCTTCCCTTCGCATCTTTCTTGCTCTCTTCTGTTCTGATTTTGAGTGTCCATGGGGACTTATGGACCCTTTATTTCCTGTTTGTATAATGTGTTATAATCCATTTACCAAAAGGATAAATGGATTATAACCATTGATGTTATAATCCATTAACCATATGTTAAATCTCAAACCCCAAATGTATCAGAACAAGAACAGTGCAGCCC
>NW_005231540.1:0-230 GCF_000412655.1 Myotis brandtii
GAGCCCCTGGGCCAGGGGAGGCCGAGGAAGCCCGCCTTGTGGGCTAGCCGAGCCTTGTACCCGTCTCTACAGAAGGGGCCACATGAAGAGGAGCAGGGAGCAGGTGCCCTCCTGGAGCCGGGCCGTGGCCAGAGGCTGCTGGTGCAGAGCAGGACACTCAGGCCCCCATTCAAATATTGGGGTGCTGCAGCCTAACGCCTAAACCCTTAGGAACAGTCAAAGTCCTGCCC
>NW_005231541.1:0-230 GCF_000412655.1 Myotis brandtii
ATGATGGAAGTAGTCAACACAAGCACAATGATATAGAATTCAAAATCAGAAAGACAAAGAGACAATGAAAGAGCAGGAAGAAAGGAGGGGAGAAAGGGAGGATAAATTTTGGAGAGGGTGAAAGGGCATTTTAGGAGCTAGGAGCCCTATGGACCAAAGTGAAAATAAAGCACCAAAAATCGTCATGCCGCTCGCTTTTCCCCCTAATGAGGTGTTGTTGCTCCAGTCAT
>NW_005231542.1:0-230 GCF_000412655.1 Myotis brandtii
GGAGTGAATTTGCCCTGAAGTAGAGCTGAGGAGGAGCTGATGAAAAAGGAACACTTCTCAGCGAAGGAGGCTGGGCCCCAGGAAAGGATGCAGGAAAGGGGGAAGGCTGAGAATGGGGTCAGGGGTCGCTGCTGGAGATTTAAGGGCGCAGTCGCTGAGGGAGGGGCCGGAGTGGCCAAGTGGAGGTGACTGTGAGAAAGAGGGGTGCCCCTCGGTGCCAGACAGGCGGC
>NW_005231543.1:0-230 GCF_000412655.1 Myotis brandtii
CCTCTCCCTTCCTCATTAGAAATGCAAATGATTGGGCCCCATCCCAGACCTACTAAATCAGCAATTTGTGTTTTAACAAGCCCTGCAGGGGCTTGAGACACACACTCAGGTTTGAGAACCACGGACTTAGAATGCGACCCTGGTCAACTCCACAAATGTTGATAGAAATAAGAAGTAATTGCATGAACGAACCAGCAAGTGGATGAGTTTCAAGAGGTCTGGTGTTATCC
>NW_005231544.1:0-230 GCF_000412655.1 Myotis brandtii
CAGACTGCGAGAGGGCCCAGGCTGGGCTGAGGACCCCTTTTCTCCCCCTCTCCCCCCTCCAGTGCGTGAATTTCGTTTATCGGGCCTCTAGTAAGTAAATAAACAAACAATATCAGATAGCGAGCAGTAACTACTATGCAGAAAGTTAAAATAAGGTGGTATAAAGTGACTGAGTGGTTTGGTTGGATGGGAAGTTAGGTGTGGTGTTTCTGAGTAGATGACTTTTAAGG
>NW_005231545.1:0-230 GCF_000412655.1 Myotis brandtii
GGATTCATGTGTCTCTGGAGAAAAACAATTTAGACAGTATGAGTCATGGCCTTTCTGTCACTTGGGTTATAAATTTATAAACCTTAACTTGCCATTTCTTTTTGAAGTATAACATCAAGTTAGGTTTGTTTTATGTTAATTCATTATGATTTTTACACTTTGTAGTATAAATAAGATTATATTTATTCAATAGCAAAATATCTTTAGGAAGATCCTATGTGCTATTAAAA
>NW_005231546.1:0-230 GCF_000412655.1 Myotis brandtii
GGTGGGGCTTGACAGGGGACCTCAGGCTGCGCCCCCCGCTCCAGCACCAGGCTGGGGGACCTCAGGCCATGCTCCTCCGCCCAGGAGGGCTTGACAGGGAACCTTAGGCTGCATTTCCTACCCGGCAGAGCTTGATGGGGGACCTCAGGCCACACCCCCCTCCCCAACGCTGGGCCAGGGGACCTCAGGCCAGGCCCCCTGCCCTGGTGCCAGGCCAGGGGACCTGAGGC
>NW_005231547.1:0-230 GCF_000412655.1 Myotis brandtii
TTGATTTTTAGAGAGAGAGGCAGGGAGAAAGAGAGGCTGGGAGAGGGAAACATCAATGTGAGAGTGGGACATCTATGGGCTGCCTCCTGCATGACCTCCTACTCGGGAATGAGCCAGCAGCCCAGGCATGTGCCCTGACAGGAACAGAACCAGCAACCCTTCCATGCATGGGACAACATCCAATCAGCTGAGCCACACTGGCCAGGGCTACTGTAGACTATTATAAACAC
>NW_005231548.1:0-230 GCF_000412655.1 Myotis brandtii
ACACCCCTGAGGCCCAGAGGCGTGCAGGGTGCGCTGTAGAATAGGCAGGAGGGTAAAGGCGTCCAGGCCTCTGGCCAGAAGAGGGTGGAGGGTTTTCCATATGGGCAGGACAGGGAAGAAGTGACACCACAGCAGTGCCCCCATGGCCCAGAGTGAAGGGATGGGGAGGGGCGGGGGGAGTTGATGTGGTAAAAAAAAATGGTATAAAGGGAGCAAGGAAATAAAAGGGT
>NW_005231549.1:0-230 GCF_000412655.1 Myotis brandtii
GCACCTATTGTCCTAAAATATTTTCTAGTGCATAATGACAATCAGAACTAATGAATAGTAAAATAAAACTTTTGCCCTGATAATCAGCTTTAAAAAATATTTCCCTATGGACCTTCTTCCCTACTAATAGAATAACACCTTTCACCCTAGTTGAAAAATGGCACAACGTAAATGAAAATATGGCCTTCATAGGTAGACTCCCATTATATAAGACCTAGTTAGAGAAGGTA
>NW_005231550.1:0-230 GCF_000412655.1 Myotis brandtii
GTCCTTTTCCTCCCTCACCTGTTGTCATCATCTCACACTGACTATCCATGTTCACATCTCCCATCTGGACCTCTCTCCTGATCTCCAGACGTCCACACCAGCTCTCTCACTGAAGGCCCCAGTTGGATATGAAGTGTTTTCTCAGAATGAACATCCACCTCAAAACCCTCCTCTCTGTGTCCATCAAACACACCCTTTCTGATGCTCAGGGGAAACACTTGGGCACCATC
>NW_005231551.1:0-230 GCF_000412655.1 Myotis brandtii
ACAGGGGCGAGTGTCCAAGTCTCCCCAAGTCATACCCACCCCTCAGGGCCCCTCTGCAGACCCTGTGCGTGGCTCCATCGCTTCCTCACCGCTTTCCATCGATACCAGCCCTAGAAAGCCCCAGCCCAACCCGCTGGGCCTCGCACCCGCAACAGCCTTATCAAGGGGTCTCTGAGCGCGGAGCACAGAGAGCGGTGGGGTTTTGATTCATGGCGGTGAAGGCGGGATGT
>NW_005231552.1:0-230 GCF_000412655.1 Myotis brandtii
TCATTCTAGATTCCTCCATCTCCATCCAGGCCACCATCTGGCTTTCTGCAATCAGCACTGACTGGTCTCCCTGCCTCCAGCCTGGCACCCTAAGAACCTTCTCCAAACTGCAGTCTGAGTGAGGTGACATGAATAATGGGTACAGGGCAGACTTCCTGTCCCGCTTCTAGGTACATGATGTCAGGTAAAACGCTTCACATCCCTGTACCTGGCTTTGTTTGTTTTTTTGT
>NW_005231553.1:0-230 GCF_000412655.1 Myotis brandtii
TAGATTGATCAAGGCAAGTAAAGTTTCAAACACTTACATATGGAGGTTAGAAAGCCAGGCTGATTTCTGAATGGGCATTTGATTCATGAGTCAGAGGTTCAGGTCCCAGCTCCAGCTCTCATTCCCTTACATGATACCCAGTGGGCTGGCCAACCCCCCCTGGCTCCAGGGACCTCATTTGCATATGAATGGTGAGGCCAGATGAGTTTTAGAAATTTACATAGGCTGGC
>NW_005231554.1:0-230 GCF_000412655.1 Myotis brandtii
GTTGGGGTGGACATCTCCATCTTAGGCTGGACCTGAGACAGCTGGATGAGAAGGTGAATCAAGCCAGAAGGGACAGTGATGGTCAACTCTTCAGCATGGGGCAGGCACATTTGCTGTAGAGTTCCCTGGAAGAGGTTCTCAGATCCAAGCAACTCCAAGTTAGAGAGAACCCGAGTTCATGACCTGCTCTTTCCTTGAGGAGTAGATGTTCAGGAAGTAGGGAGTGCCAA
>NW_005231555.1:0-230 GCF_000412655.1 Myotis brandtii
TTGTTGAAAAATGGTTGAGTGGCTTCCATCATGTTTACATTACTATCCACATTCCTTTGTGAGGCACCTAGACCTCACAGACGCTTGCAAGGGCATCTCACTGCTCACTACTGTCACACCTCTAGGCGTTCCACCTTTCTGCTTTCCCCATAGGTGGCCTAGATCCCCTGTATGGAAGGGATCACATGGAACATATGGAAGTGAAGGGCCACAGAGATGCTGTTTTTGCC
>NW_005231556.1:0-230 GCF_000412655.1 Myotis brandtii
GCTGATAGAGGGAAGAAAGGGTAAAGAGACACAGGGAACAGATGGCCATCTACAAGCCAAAGAGAGAAGCCTGGAGCATTTTCCCTCATGGCCCCAGGGAGGAGTCAACGCTATGGGCTCCTGGAGTTCATACTTCTAGCTTCTAGAACGGTGGGACAAGAAAGTTCTGTTAGCGAAGCACCTGACTTGTGCCACTTTGTTACAACATCCCTAACAAACTAATACAATAC
>NW_005231557.1:0-230 GCF_000412655.1 Myotis brandtii
CTATTATGTTGAAAGTACCATGCTTGCAAGATACATAAGTTAAAAAAAATTGTTTCATATCTTCCAATTTTGTTTTGTTAAAGGCAAAGACATAATTAAAATAAAAGTGATTTTAAGATAAATATTTTTAAACAAAACAATAAATGAAGTACATGTGTTAGAAATACACTGGCATCTATAACTTTTCTTTAACTCAAATAATCTGAAAATTGAGTTTAAATTGTTTTTCA
>NW_005231558.1:0-230 GCF_000412655.1 Myotis brandtii
TTTAAAGGGCCAGAAGGTTGAGAACCACTGTTTTAGCTCCTCTGCTGCCCTTAGAACCAGTGCAGGTTCCTTATCTAGACTTTCAAAGACCACTGTGAGCGAGTCTCAACCCGCTTCTCAGCCTTATTCCTCTCAACCTGGATGCTCAAGCCAAAGAAACCAGTCACTTCCTGAACAGGCCTTAGGTATCTGTGCTGTTACCTCAGCTTTGCATTCCTGTCCTGCACATT
>NW_005231559.1:0-230 GCF_000412655.1 Myotis brandtii
ATTGGAGTTGGAATGTTGGTGTTATATAAAATCATGTCACCTTGGCATTTAGGGATTTGACAGGGTTTTTTTTAAATATTATCAATAATTTGATCCAAGTGTGAGATATTTTAAAATATATTTTTTGTTGACTTCCGAGAGGAAGGGAGAAGGAGAGAGATAAAAATATCAATGGTTAGAAAGAATCATTGACTGGCTGCTTCCTGCAAGTCCCCTCCTGGTGATTGAGC
>NW_005231560.1:0-230 GCF_000412655.1 Myotis brandtii
AGGGCTGTGGTGGCAAGAGCAGAACCTCCAATCCAGGTGCAGGGCAGGGGGGCCCTTGTGGGAAAAGGGTTCAGAATCCCAGGCAGCAAGAGCAGAGCAGTAGTGCACCCATGAAGTGGCCTGGGGGAGGGGAGGGCGCAGGGGGCGCTTGGGCTCACAGAGTCCCGCAGAGGCTCCAAGTCCACTGGCATCAACACCAGCCGCTCCTCCCGCCCCTGGGACCCTCAACC
>NW_005231561.1:0-230 GCF_000412655.1 Myotis brandtii
ATTGAGCCCGCAACCCAGGCATGTGCCCTTGACTAGACTCGAACCCGGGGCCCTTCCGTCTGCAGCCCGACCCTCTATCCACTGAGCCAAATTGACTATGCTAAAATACATTTCATTTTCAAAAGGGAGCTATCAGCTGGTACAGTGTGTATGCATTTTGGGGGGACACCCTGTATTTCGGAAATATTATCAGTAGCCCTGCCAGCGTGGCTCAGTGGTTGAGCATTGAC
>NW_005231562.1:0-230 GCF_000412655.1 Myotis brandtii
TTAATTTATGGGAAACATTTTATGTGTAATTATACTGTGAATGTAGTGAATTTTGAAGGCCCTAGAAATTTATCCCTTGAGAATTTAAAATTTCTAATACAGTCTTTTGCTCTTGTTATCAAATTGATTATGATCTAATTTGAGGAGTACGGTCTAATCGTTCATTCATGTATCCATCAATCAGGTTTTGAGGACATCTATATATATAAAAGCCTAAGCGACCATTCGAC
>NW_005231563.1:0-230 GCF_000412655.1 Myotis brandtii
TAACAGAGATGCCACCCAAAGCCTCTTTGGGCCCATTTAGGGGCTTGGGGACTTCATCGACCATCAGCCCCTGGCCCCCCTGAGGTGCTGGAGCTGACCGAGCTCTCCCAGCTCTGGGAAAGTGGACTGCGAAGCACGCCTTGCCTTCGGAGTCTCCACAGAGCCTGGCCTAGGCCTGGCCACAGTAAGGGAGCCAGAAGTGCTGGTTTGGCAGTCACCTTGTACTGACT
>NW_005231564.1:0-230 GCF_000412655.1 Myotis brandtii
TTTCCGAGTATCATTCTAGCTGAAGTACAGAAAAAAAAAAAGGTATATTTTCATGTGTGGTCACACATGTGTTTACTTATACACCGTGTCTCGGTGTGTCATTGTGGCTTTGACTATTAATTGAAAAAGTAGGGCAGGGAAATAGGGGCAGCTGTACAGAGAACCCCGTAGTGGTGTCAGTGGCAATGCTCCTGCCTCCTGCCTGTGATCCCAGATAATTTCTTGCCAGG
>NW_005231565.1:0-230 GCF_000412655.1 Myotis brandtii
TTTTTTTTTAAAGGTACAGAGGGAGCAATCAGTCTAGCTAATTTCAAGACTTACTATGTAGTTATAGTAACCAAGACTGTGTGGGCATTAGTGGAGGATAGACATGTAGAGCAATGAAATAGAATAGAGAACCCAGAAATGGATCCACATAAATATGTCCAACTTATTTTTTTAAATAATCGCATGAGGATATGTTATTGCTGAGAGAGAGAGAGAGAGAGAGAGAGAGA
>NW_005231566.1:0-230 GCF_000412655.1 Myotis brandtii
AATAGAAGCCATCTCTCTCACTACATACTCTTCAGAGCGCTGGGGAGCCCCATGCCTGACAGGGAGGGTGGTGAGAGATACAGCACAGGAAAGGTTGTATCTGGGGCAGGCTGGCATCCTGACAAATGGCCCTGGGGCCCTCTACTAGGCCTTGGACGGGGTAGGAAGGGAGGAGAGTGGCGGGAGAGAGCAAGTCCTGGTGAGATGTGAATTCACGAGCTTTACAGAAC
>NW_005231567.1:0-230 GCF_000412655.1 Myotis brandtii
GGCAAGTGTTTATTTTGGTCAGGGTCCGGCAGGAAAAGAGGTGGGCCACCCAAATGAGGATCATTCGAGGGAGGCTTACTAATGAGACTACTTACACGGGTGTGAGCAGGTGTAAAAAAGCACAGGGAGTGTGCCGGGTATGCGTTCCCCTAAGCCCAAAGGGGTGAGGCGAGGCGCTGCGTGGAGCTGGCACGTCCTCCCTCCCTCGGCCTCGTCCCCCTGCCGAACCC
>NW_005231568.1:0-230 GCF_000412655.1 Myotis brandtii
TTTTTTAAAGAAATGAGCTTAGGAGTCAACCTCTATTTCTTTTCATCTGTTCGTTACAATCTTCCTTTAATTCATCATGAGTGGAATCAAGGGAAGAGCAAGTAAACTTTAAATGTCTCCTATCGCCATGCCAAAGCCTAACGATTTATTCCATTTTTTTAAAACATGACAGAAAACGTGTGCCCAGAATAAATGACCTGGAAGCCTCTGACCATTAACCCGGAGGAAAT
>NW_005231569.1:0-230 GCF_000412655.1 Myotis brandtii
GGCCATTGTGGCCAAGGTGGGCGTGAGTCAGTAAAGGCAAGCTGCATCTGAGCAGGAGGCTGATCCTTGGTGCCTCTGAGCTGTAGGCAGGGCTGACTCTCAGGTGCTGTGAGAGTCTTCCCTCTGCGGCTCACTCGGGCCTGCCCCTCGGCAGCTCAGACCCGCCATGCCCCCCTTTTTCCGAGGACGTCCGCGAGCCTGACCGGTTTGGGAAGAAGTATGAACTCTGG
>NW_005231570.1:0-230 GCF_000412655.1 Myotis brandtii
TCAGGAAGTGGAATAAGGAAAGAAGTGTTCTTACCTTGATACTTGTTCTATAAAAAAATAATTGTTTCATATTATTTAAACAATTAACATGTTAAAATATTCAGAGAGAAATGATTTGGTTATTGTAAGAAGTACAATGGCAGAAGTGCAAAATAGCATAATGTCTCTGGAGAGGAATTTGGGAATATCTGACAAAGCACAAATCTTGGGTAACCCTTGCCTCTGCAATC
>NW_005231571.1:0-230 GCF_000412655.1 Myotis brandtii
TTTTCATAGAAAAATTAATTAAATGAGTCCTGGCCCAGGCATTTGTTAAGAATGGTCAAAGCAGCAATATCTATAGCAAGACCTGGAAACCACCCGAAAGCCCATCAATGAAATGGGTAAATACATTCTGGTTGTTTACACACTTGGATATTATGCAGCAATGAGAGTAAGTGAACTGCAGCTACACATAACGCTGGTGGTTCTTGGAAATGTAATGCTACGTGAAAAAA
>NW_005231572.1:0-230 GCF_000412655.1 Myotis brandtii
ACACTTAGAGTGTTTAAATGCCATGAACCCTTGGGTAAGGCTGGAATTAAAATCATCTTCTAATACCACATTCAGCGCTCTGTCTACTCTCATTGAAACTACAGGATCCCATGGTCCTCCTGTGGCCCAAAGGGCTGCTCTCTGAGGCTCTCACACAGTGGATTAGCTAAAGACCTCACTGCACTCTTTGCATAATGAGAGATAAATGCAGAGAGAGACTAGTGCCCATG
>NW_005231573.1:0-230 GCF_000412655.1 Myotis brandtii
TTGCAGGTGTAACAGAGGCTGAGGTTGGGAATCTTACGGCAGTCAAATAACAACTAACTGAAACAGCTGAAATTCAGATTCTACTCTGTTTCCCAAGCAAATGCTCTTCCCACTATGCCACGTTCTCTTTCCAGAGTTGCCTTCTCCACCTAAGAGGACTTGAATACTAATATTTAGTACTTGAAGGAAAGATGCAAAGAAAAGCCAGATGCTGGCAAAAGGTAAGGTGG
>NW_005231574.1:0-230 GCF_000412655.1 Myotis brandtii
CGGTGTTTACCTATGCCGCCATCTTCAATAAGAATATATTTTAAAAAACAGCAACAAAAAAGGCCACACAAAAAAACCCAACATGTTGTATGCTTTAAATATATACAATTTTTATTTGTCAAGTATGTCTCCATCAAGCTGGAAAAAATATTTTCTTGAATAAAAAAGAAGTTAGGGCACAGACAAGCATAGAAGAAAGATGATGTAAGGACACAGGGAGAAGACATCTG
>NW_005231575.1:0-230 GCF_000412655.1 Myotis brandtii
ACCTTCTGGGGGGACGTGGTGCCTGCCGTCCGCCCCTTCCCCAGACCTGCCACAGGAGGCTCCCCCCAATTAGGTGTTAAGCTCAGTGAGAGCAGGACCACCTGCCCACATCGAGCACAAGTACAGCCAGTGCATATAGCAAACACCTCCGGAAGCCTCGCTGAATAATTTTTCGGTCATACTTACCTGGCTCTGTCAGTGTGACAGGACAATTCAGCAGTGACACTCTT
>NW_005231576.1:0-230 GCF_000412655.1 Myotis brandtii
TTTGTTTGTTTGTTTTTACTCAAGTAATAGGTAGGACAAGGAAAGATGGCTGAAATAATGCAATCATTTCAAACACTCAAGATTTCCTGGGAGGGCATTTAAAAGTATTGATTAAAAATGACAACAAAATGAGTATCTTACATACAGCTGGTCTTCCCAAGATCTGAGAAGTGTTTTCTGTGAAAGGACATAGGCTAGGGATTTTCAAATTGATTTCATGGAATTCTGGG
>NW_005231577.1:0-230 GCF_000412655.1 Myotis brandtii
AGCTGTTACTTCAAGGACATTCATTTAGATTGATGCCACCATTTGTACTTGTACATAGCTATCTTCCATTATAAGAACATATTGCTTAAGGGTAATTAGTAAACAATAAATTTTTTTATAATCATCAGTTGTCTGGAAACTGAGATATCCATTCTGTGGCTATAATTTATTTTAATTTTTTGATTTTCGTGACATTAAAACCACCCATTCTAAGGAGGTATGATCCACAA
>NW_005231578.1:0-230 GCF_000412655.1 Myotis brandtii
TCTTAAATGTGGCAAAAGGAGATTATTCACTAGTGATTATTATTAGAGCAGCAGGATGAAAGCCAAATTACAGCATGAACAGTGTCAGGGCGGTGAGGGCCTTGAGGTAACAATGAATGCAGACCACTTATTCAAAAAAGGTTAATTGTGAGGGAAAAATAAGAAACAGGAGGGTCCACAGGATGCTGATAACTTCAGAAGGCAGCAGCAACAAACCAGAAGATAAGAGA
>NW_005231579.1:0-230 GCF_000412655.1 Myotis brandtii
CAAGTTTTGATCATATCATGGCTCTGCTGAAAACTACCCAATGGTTTTCTACTTAACTTAGAGCAAACAATAAAGCCACTCTATAAAATTTTACAAATCCCTCCTTGAGCTGCCCTTTACCTACCCTATGACTCACAGTTATTAGTCTTCCTAGTGCTCATTCCCCTCCAGCCACACTGCCCTTCACCCTGATGTTCTTGGAATATATCAGGTGCACTGGTACCTCAAGG
>NW_005231580.1:0-230 GCF_000412655.1 Myotis brandtii
CACCACAAAAGGCCACACAAGGAAGGACCAGGGGGCGTCAGGAGGCAGGGGGAGGAGGGAAGGTGGATGGGAAACTTTCTCATGGTTTTGGTGCAAACGAATGAGTGAGGCAGGGTCAGCAGGCTTAGACGGGCTAGCTTGAATACTTTCCGTTGGCTCCAGGGCCTGGGAGCTGTCCCTGGTTGTGTGGTACCTGTCCCTGGAATGGTTATGGATGGTGAGGGCCTCAT
>NW_005231581.1:0-230 GCF_000412655.1 Myotis brandtii
CTGAATTTGTATATTATAGAAAAATCAATTAGATGATTGGCTGAATTTATCAATTTTTGTTCAAAATTGACACGGGGTCTAAATGAACCTTTGCTGTTCAGTCAACCTTTAGATTTCAGAAATAATGAAATTCTAATTTTCACCACAAGGAGGCAGCAGAACACTAAAATTGTTACGAAATGCAGCTAATGAAACTACACTGTAGCAAGAAATAACTTAAAAAAACATGT
>NW_005231582.1:0-230 GCF_000412655.1 Myotis brandtii
TCTCCCAGTCGAACTCCCAAGGGGACAATTTGTACATTAGGCGTTTATACATAAAGATGTTCCCAGACTTGAGGCCAAGCACAGTAAGTACTTAGCGTCATTGTCAGGTTCTGCATCTCTAAGTGAAATGACATATAATAAAACCAGTTTCACCAAAAGCTACTTGATATAAAAGAGTTAGGTTTCCTCAGCATCTCATCCATGTTATAATGAAATGATGTTATTTGAGG
>NW_005231583.1:0-230 GCF_000412655.1 Myotis brandtii
CTACTTGGTTACTGACCCAGTGTCTCTTTGTTTAAAATTTAAAACTGGGGAATTGGATTGGTCATTAATCCTCCAATGGATTGGCTAGGTTTGGGTCATGTGCCTGTCCCTGGTATGTATAAAAATATGTCACAGATACCATAGACTATATCACCTTGAGGGGCCTGCTGGGCTTTCACCATTCTTCCATGGACAGATCTTTTCCTTGACAAATACTGGCTGTCAGACCA
>NW_005231584.1:0-230 GCF_000412655.1 Myotis brandtii
CCTCCACTTTCAAGGCTCCATCTTCCATCTTCCTCTCATTGCCTCCTCTCATTGTGTTTTCTGGATTCCAGATATTATAACAAGGGTCTTGCTGTGGCATTTTTTGAGTCAAGCTAGATGTTTACCTAAAAGAAAGTCTTGAACCAGCTACTAGGGCAATCAATTGTCCTCCAACTTGATGCAAAAGCACATGAATAATTTTCATCTTTTCCATTGTCATTAAGCAATAG
>NW_005231585.1:0-230 GCF_000412655.1 Myotis brandtii
TGCCTGCTTTCATGATTTTGCTCCTGGTAGTCAGTCCTAGTGAATTACCTGGGTAAAAAACAAACAAATACCTTTGCATATTTGAATTCATTAGCTATTGTTAAATTATTCTACAAAGTGATTATACCAATTACCTCTCAATAATAGTGTATACTAGTAAGAGTTCCTATTACCCCATAATGTTCTCAAAACCTGCTATTAGGTGTATGTGAAATGTTAACTTGTTTTAG
>NW_005231586.1:0-230 GCF_000412655.1 Myotis brandtii
TGTTGCAAGCACTGAGTATCTATATTATAAAAATCCAGTGGCCCTAATGCTCTAAGGACCAAAGACCGGTCACCAGGAGGCTGCGCGCGCAGCGAAGCTTGCGCAGGTGGGTGGGGACTTGACTCTGGGTCTCGGGGCGCAGTGGGACTTGGGGGAGTCCCATGGCACAGCGGGGTCTGGGGCCCCGGGTCTTGCGCGATTTCCCACGGGTCTGGGTCTCACGCGATTTC
>NW_005231587.1:0-230 GCF_000412655.1 Myotis brandtii
GCAGAATTCCAGATCCGGAAGATTTAGCTGCCAGTCCAGATTTCTTGTCCTCCTTTGACTTCATAGTGTGTCAGGCATTCTTCCATCTCTGCCTCATCACATTTCTTCATCACCAGATTCAAAGAGAGCAATGCTACTGTCATCGTTACTATGTACACAGCTCCATTTCCATTGGTATCTTCTACACCATCAGCCAGACTATACATGCCTAAAGCCTTCCTCATTCTAAG
>NW_005231588.1:0-230 GCF_000412655.1 Myotis brandtii
CGTCTCAGTTCTGTCCACGTTGCTGTTTCTTGTTCACGTCTCGATCCCCGCCCCCACACGTGCACTCACTGAGGAGCGGGAGGGGCTGGGGGGTGACAACGTCCTGCCTCCTTGGCCGCCCACCCTCCCTGTCGGATGCAGCCCTGGCCTCTCGGGGTGGGGCCCTGGCTCTCCCCGGCCTGCCCGGCCTCACTGGCTGTGCACCCTCCCCACCCCCCACCACCATCATC
>NW_005231589.1:0-230 GCF_000412655.1 Myotis brandtii
TCCCCCATCACCTTGAACTCCAGGTTCACTTCTTTTTATGACCCAGGTCTCAAATTTCTGGGTTCAAAGCTTGGCTTTGGCTTTTTTGTCTTCTACTGGCTCGTTCCACCTTCTACCAACCTCCAAATGCCTCTCTGGGTTGTTGGGCCTCTGCTTGCCTTTACTCTTTCTCACTCTACGCATTCACTTTGTTTCTGGTGTCCTCCACTGTCCCAGCGAGATTATCCTTG
>NW_005231590.1:0-230 GCF_000412655.1 Myotis brandtii
CATTTCTTTAGATTTTCCTCCCTTTAGATCACTGGCTACTGCATACCCACAGTGCCTGGCCTATAGCGGGAGCTCAGTAAATATTTGTTAAAGACAGTGAATAAATAGACCAGAATAAATTGCAACACACCCTGTGTATTAACATACCTGCCAATGACATTTTCAAATACTAAAGAAATTAAAGTACATCTATAAGGCATTGATCCTCATTACAAAACTTTTTTTTTTTT
>NW_005231591.1:0-230 GCF_000412655.1 Myotis brandtii
TCAATAAAAAAATATTTTTTAAAAATTATTAAAAAAATAAAAATAAACTCTTACAAAAGAAAAAAAGACTGACTTTCGCTTTCAGCAATCACCCTCCAGGGAAGGGCCCACGGGTCCGGTCCCACCGGTTTCACTTCCTTCGGTATTTGGGGAGCAGGTTAAGGGGCCGGAGGAGCGGCTGGTGCAGGGGCGGGTCTCGGGCTGCCCGGAGGCAGGAGGAAGCCACGGGA
>NW_005231592.1:0-230 GCF_000412655.1 Myotis brandtii
ACCAGAGAATAGATAGCTTAAATCTTCCTGGTCAGGGAGATGGTAACAGAGATCCAATTAGTGCCATTTGTGCCAGCCATACTCAAGGATGGATGAAGTCAGAAGAACAGATAACAATCCCCCTCCCCCCAATTGAAGCCAAACAGACCCCTGATAAAGTATAACAGTGGAGCTGACCAGACAATGATCCCAAACTCCCCTATGTGCTCATTTTAATGCATCTGCATATT
>NW_005231593.1:0-230 GCF_000412655.1 Myotis brandtii
CATCCCCATTGCACAGACGAGGAGGTTGAGGCAGGCGTGGGAGTGGAGTGGCGGAAGTCACCGGGTGATTTAGACTCTGTTCTCTGGGATTGTACGTCCTCCATGCTCATGACAACTGCACGGCCCGAGCCAGCCCTGAGCCGGGTGTGCAGGGACTAGGATACAATCCAGAATGAGGCTCTCACCATGGCGTGCAGGCCATGAGCAAGGCTGCAGGATTCAGGCTGGAG
>NW_005231594.1:0-230 GCF_000412655.1 Myotis brandtii
TGTCCCTGCTCCAGTCTTTTCCACTCCCAAAATATATGGCTAGCCCCTCGCTTAGTCACCTGAACCCTTTGTTAAATACCCTAAGACCAGAGAGAAGTGATTTCCATGACTCCATGTTGTAAAAGGCAGCCCCAAACTTAGAATCTGGACACCCATCGGATCCCAGGAGCACCACAGACAGTGTGACAGCACTGTGACATCTCTACTCAAATGTCAAATTATGAGTGAGG
>NW_005231595.1:0-230 GCF_000412655.1 Myotis brandtii
ATTTTAGTGATTAAAAAGATATTTTAAAAGTGGGTGGAATTGTTACATTAACATATTAAATGTTAAGTGGCTAACATCCATCTCATCTGATGAAATAAAATTATTGTTTACTGTGTGTAAACTATTAGAGTTCTATGTTGTCATATATATTAATATGTGATATATATGAAAAAAATATATATATACACATACTGTGGCCTGGTGCACAGATTCGTGCACATTGAAAGGAA
>NW_005231596.1:0-230 GCF_000412655.1 Myotis brandtii
AATGAGGAAAGTCAAAGAAATTGTCCCTGCCAAGAGGGAGGCTAAGGAGACATGATGATGCTGTAATGTGAAACAAAAGAGGACATTTGGTAAAAACTAAGGAATACTGAGCAAAGTAAGGACTCGAGTTAATAAGGAAGCAAGGATAGTGTACAGTTCATTATAGAACATAATGTCCACTAATTGTAAGAAATGTACTAGATCCAGGTAAGCTGCTGACAACAGGGAAA
>NW_005231597.1:0-230 GCF_000412655.1 Myotis brandtii
TGTGTGCAACCACCTAATAAACCCTCAAACTCCAACAGCCCGAGGCTTTGTGTCTAAGGTTATCTGCTGCTGACCGAGCCTCACTGTCCTGAGGGCTTAATGATTCAGGGAGGGGTCAGGAGAGGGAGAGGGAGGGGGTGAGTCAGGGTGCTCCAGGCTGGACAAGGCCAGTTTGAGTCAAAAGGAAAGAAGGAGGAAAGGTCAGATTAAAGGAAGGAAGTTTCTGCGCC
>NW_005231598.1:0-230 GCF_000412655.1 Myotis brandtii
AAGCAGCTGCCTCGCCATTTTTCAGAAGGTTGGAAACCGGTCCAGGGGCAGCAGAAATTTCAGGTCTTTGGTTGAGGAGGAACATTTGCCATTGGCGTCTGGTGGTTGCCTCTGCTTTGAGAGATTCTGTACCACAGTTTTTTATCCACTCGTCTGCTGATGGGCACTTGGTTTGCTTCCAGATCTTAGCTACTGTAAATGATGCTACCATGAACATAGCGGTACATATC
>NW_005231599.1:0-230 GCF_000412655.1 Myotis brandtii
TAAACAGATGTCATGAACATAGAGGAGACAGTATTTAGGTGCCTTCAGCAGAAAGCAAGGGTTATCTGAGTAGCTGGTATATGACTTGTAATGAGACTTCACAAAGCTAAAAGAAGGGGCAGAAAAATAACTTGAAGATATTATTATAGGCAAAGATACACAAAGTTTGAACGAATACAGGGTCAGCTTGCGAAATAGCCTTTCTATGATGCCAAAGAGTTAGAATTTTA
>NW_005231600.1:0-230 GCF_000412655.1 Myotis brandtii
GGTTTTTCAGAGAGAGTGGGAAGGAAAGAGAGGGAGTGAGAGAGAAACATCTGTGTGAGAGAAACACATCAACTGGTTGCCTCCCACAGGCCCCCACTGGGGGGCGGGAGCGAACCCAAAACATGGGTATGTGCCCTTGATGGGGAATGACCCTGAGACCCTTTGGTCTGTGGGCCAAGGCTCTAACCAAGAGTTTTATTTTTTTTATAAATATATTTTATTGATTTTTT
>NW_005231601.1:0-230 GCF_000412655.1 Myotis brandtii
GTGTGTGTGTGTCTGTTGCTAGCTGACTTCTGGGAGTAGGAAGAAAAAAATAGTGCAAGTAATGTTTGCTAATAGTCCTGTTACTGAACTTAAGTTGTGCTTTTGGATTGCTACCTATTTTACTATCTCAAAGAGTTGGAGAATAATAAAATAAATCCTAAAGGGACAGAGATAAGATAATATACATTTTATTGTTTGTTTGTTATTAAAAATAATTTTCCAACATTTTC
>NW_005231602.1:0-230 GCF_000412655.1 Myotis brandtii
GCCACCCAAATTTGAAGTCCTTAGGTTCTGAAAATTATACTTCACTTGTTTGGCTTGGAACTCAAACGGTTAAATAATAGGGATGATTTCAACAATAAATCTTCATTGAGTATCTCTTGTGTATGAGATGCTTTGCCTATCACCGAAGAAAGATAAAGCATACACAGGTTCCATCCTTAAGGTTCTTTTTTTCTTTTCTTTAAATATATTCTTACTGATTTCAGAGAGGA
>NW_005231603.1:0-230 GCF_000412655.1 Myotis brandtii
CCCAGCCTTGAGATTCAAAATACCACCAGGGAGCCCTTGAAGACTGGGTTGAAGGGCCATTTAGTCCCGGAAACTAATACCGAAACACGACCACCTGGAGGCCATATCAGAAATAGATGCTTGTGTAAGTACAACTGAAAGCAAGCAGAAAAACAAAGTGGGCATATTGGTACCGCCTGGCTGAAACCTAGGCTGTGGCATCTGACACGGAGGAGTGATGGATCACTGGG
>NW_005231604.1:0-230 GCF_000412655.1 Myotis brandtii
ACTCCAGGTCCCTCACAGGCTGCAATTGAGGTATTGGTTGGGCTTGTCATCATCCCAAGGCTGTTAGGGGAGGGAACACTTTCAACATCATGCACATGGTTGCTGTCAAGCTTCAGTTTTGTACGGGTTGTTGCACTGAGGGCCTCAGTTACTCACTGACGCTGCCGGATGCTATCCTCAGTTCACTGTCACATAGGTCTCTCCACATGGCAGCTCAAAACTTCCCCTGA
>NW_005231605.1:0-230 GCF_000412655.1 Myotis brandtii
CCCCACCTACCAGCTAGGACAGCCCTGCGTTCTGAGGTCGGGGGCCCTTCCCCCGGCCCCGTCTCAACTAGGCCAGCTCTGGGCTGGCAGGGTGCCCTCTGAGGAAACTCCAGGGGTGATGTCCCTGAGATGGCCCCTTGTCAGTGACCCCCAGGCCCCGAAGCCCATGGGGATGCTGGGGAGCAGGGGAAGAGGAACCTCTCACCGTTTAGGACAGTGGCCCTTACCCT
>NW_005231606.1:0-230 GCF_000412655.1 Myotis brandtii
TAGTCCGGCCCATTTCTGACTGGGAGGAACAACACTTCATTGCTTGTCAGTTTTAAAAAATGACAGTCTCTGAGGTTTTAGAGAAACTTTGAAGCATCTTTGTCACCCAGCTCATTATAGAGAGAAACAGCGCCATGTCGGGTTTCTGGCGGGTCGCATGACATTGAAGAGGAACTTAAGTCCCACCTGCACGGAAGAGTTCATGCAGCTCCTTTAGGGGGTGGTGCACA
>NW_005231607.1:0-230 GCF_000412655.1 Myotis brandtii
GGGGCCTGGAGGGGGGGCATTTCCCACCGCAGCCCCGGGGAAGGCCTGGGGTGAGCTCGTCAAAACAGGTCGCATTTGCAGGACCCTTTCCAGGTCAGGAGCGGCCAGCACAGCTGTGGCCCGTGCTGCGCGCACCCAGGTCCTCCCTGTTCCTCAGGCACAGGCACCCAGCGGGCTCCCTCCAGGCGGAAAGCCTGCCCCCCTCCCCCTGGGCAGCCCCCCTCCCGGGC
>NW_005231608.1:0-230 GCF_000412655.1 Myotis brandtii
GGATTGAGCCTGCAACCCAGGCATGTGCCCTGACCTCTGAGCAACACCGGCCAGGCCTTTATTTCTTTAATAAATTTGCTTTACTACAATGCAACCATCCACAGTCATTCATTTGAATTTTTCTCACAAACATGACGAGAACCAAGGAGGGAACAGCCCTTCCCTTCAACTCAGGTGGCTATCTGATAACACGTTTCTGTCTCATAGATATTACCATCAGTACTGACCAG
>NW_005231609.1:0-230 GCF_000412655.1 Myotis brandtii
CCCCCATCTTATCCAGACTACATGACTTATCACTGTTGATGTTGACCTTGACCACTTAACTGAGGTAGTGTTTTTCAGATTTCTCTATTGCAGAATTACTTTTTTTCCCCCTCTTTCCATGCTATATTCTTTGGAAAGAAGTCATTAGATGGAACCCACATTTAAAGGATAGGGAGTTGTGCTAAATCCTTGAGGGTGAAATATCTATATAATTAATTTGAAATTATTTT
>NW_005231610.1:0-230 GCF_000412655.1 Myotis brandtii
ATGTAATATTAGATTACTAGTATAATCCAAAGTATAGAAAAGATATCTAGGATTCTACAGCAATGTAAATAAATAAATGAATAGATAAATGAATAAATGGGAGAGAATAGATCATTTTCCCATACAGAAGAAGCCAAAATGTGTATAGTGTCCTTCAATAGGTAGAGGATAACTCCCCATTCTAAGTGTGGACTGAATACAGTGACTTTCTTCCAAGAACACATTCTGAA
>NW_005231611.1:0-230 GCF_000412655.1 Myotis brandtii
TTCTTCCAAACTATATCTAAGAAACATTAAAGACTTATTTAAACATGCTGCTTTTTTAAAAAAAAATTATCACTCAAATCTTTAAAAGAAACCATGATAAGCACTGCAAACATGTTTTCATTACATGTTTATTAGAAAAGTGCACTTGGCCTGGCGGGGACCATGTTGCCCAACTTGTTTTCCTGGGGTCTGTGCATATCTAGTTCAAGTACTAACACCCTTCACACACC
>NW_005231612.1:0-230 GCF_000412655.1 Myotis brandtii
TCACCACCTCCATGCGGCCTCCCAGAGTCTCCCCACTGAAACCAGCCCCTTTCTTTTCACTCCAATGTCACCTTTAGAGGAGCATGAATAACGGCTGGGAACATAATAGGGTCATCTGTACAGTGTGTGTATCCACCTCTTCCCACTATTGGGGGCCATGGAGACAGGAGACCCAGCTCCCTCCAGGGAATTCTGTGTGCATGAGTGTGTGTGTGCATGAGTGTGTGTGT
>NW_005231613.1:0-230 GCF_000412655.1 Myotis brandtii
ATGAGGTGATGAATGTGTTAATTTATTGTGGTAATCATATTGTAATAAATACATATATCAAGTTGTTATGTTGTACACCTTAAACTTATACAATATTATATGCCAATTTTATCTCAATAAAGCTGAAAGAAAGACTGAGTCTCTTGAATATATGAGTGAAGTACTGTTTTAACTTCACAATTTGCCATCATCATACTTATTTCAAACAATTCTCAGCTATATATTAACCA
>NW_005231614.1:0-230 GCF_000412655.1 Myotis brandtii
TTAATCATAACTTCTAAATGATATACACATTGAGGTTGCATTTAAATAATGTTTAATTTGATGTGTGTCATTTTACTGATAGCTTCTCAAGAGCAAGAATCCATTTTTGCTATTGCTTTTTTTTTTTTTTCTCCAGTAAATGGTCTACTCTTCTATCTTAATTCCATAGTTTGACATAATCATTCCAAGAATGAAGTTTCTTGGACTTTCTGGCAAGGGGAGAAGAAGAA
>NW_005231615.1:0-230 GCF_000412655.1 Myotis brandtii
CCTCTCTCCCTTTCTCTCTACACCTGAATCAAAAATTTCTTGCTCCATTTTTCTCCCCACTCCTCCGCATTTTGACAATAGGATGGCTTCAATAAATGTCACTGAGGACAAATTGGAGTCGGAGCAGACAAACCCCCGAAGCTGTTGTGTATAAAACAATTGAATAATAGATTTACACAGCGATATTAAAAATGTAAGGTGCTGCGATTCTGATTAAGCAGATGAGTCCA
>NW_005231616.1:0-230 GCF_000412655.1 Myotis brandtii
TGGTCCATGAAAATATGGATTATTTTCCTAAACTATGTAATATAGGAAGGGGAGCTAGTACAGTCTTCAATTTATAGGTAGTAAAAGCATGAGAAGTAAATGACTTGTGTTAGAGAAGGACTAGAACCCAGCTGTGACTTTGTTCTTTTCTCTCCAGAACACATCACGACTAGTCCATAGATAATTACCAAGCAAACACTCTGCCCTGTATCAGCTGCTGGGGACTGCCA
>NW_005231617.1:0-230 GCF_000412655.1 Myotis brandtii
GTTAAGAGGATCCAACTTAATGCAGCATATGAAAGTTATTTGAAAACTGCAAGACCCCTGAGAAGTGTTCCAGGGGTATAGGGTGGAGGTAGGGGTAGGGGTTATGGAAAGTTGTATCCTATAGATGTAGAGATCTGAGTTTCATTGCTACCTTTGCCCTTCCTTCTTGAGTTAGATTATCCAAAATGAGTTTTGGACCATGCGCCACACCATGCCAATGTTCATCTTAA
>NW_005231618.1:0-230 GCF_000412655.1 Myotis brandtii
TATTGGATTTGGAAAAGGAGTGTCACTGAATGGAAAAATGGATATTTAGTTGCATATTTATTTTCTGTCTGATTGATGTAGTATAAATGGTGAAGAAGGGTAAAGGGAGGATAAATAGTGATAGAGAATTAACTTGAGGTGGTGAATACACAATGCAGTATATAGATGGTGTGTGATAGAATTGTGCACCTGGAACCTGTATAATTTTGTCAACCAGTGTCACCCCAATA
>NW_005231619.1:0-230 GCF_000412655.1 Myotis brandtii
GCCAGCTTCCTACGTTTCTGCATTTTCCTCTGAGGCATTTCAGTTGGTCCTCACAGCAACGAGGTGAATTTGAAGTTGGTGTTACTTTCAGACACTACCGATAAGAAAGCCGAGGCTCAGAGATATGAGTCAACTTGCCCAAATTTGTATCTGTAATAGGAATTAAACCTTGTCAAGATTTGAACACAATTCCGCATGACCCCAAGGCTTTATTCTTCTTACTCTAAGTG
>NW_005231620.1:0-230 GCF_000412655.1 Myotis brandtii
GTCACCTAAAATAGTGTCACATTTAATTAGCATTTTTTGTCATTTCTATTGGAATTTGATTGGAAAATATATAAATGTCTATTTTAGAACATTTGTATTATCACTGAGATAGTCAAAGTATTTACATGTCTTATAAAATAATATGAGAGATATTTTATTCTAAATGCATTATGCACATATACAGTATACAATGAAGAGACTAGGCTTTGTTTTCATAATTAATTTTATTA
>NW_005231621.1:0-230 GCF_000412655.1 Myotis brandtii
GTTTCTACATATACCTGATTATTTTTATTGCATATCTGCAGTTGTATTTGAAAAATAGAAATATAATATTTTTATTATTTGAAAAATATAAAGATAATTTGAGGTTTTTCTGAAGTTATCTCATAAAGGGGCAAGCTGCAAGAGTAGATGTTAACAGTGATAGAACACAGTAAGCCTAGTGGTTAACTATGACCACTGTTCCTTTGTATGTCTCAAATTCCAAATTTTCC
>NW_005231622.1:0-230 GCF_000412655.1 Myotis brandtii
TCCTCTATGGCCACTACTGAATGACATGGAGGATGAAGCCCACATACCTTTCTTGTGCCCTCTATCCCTACTTGTGCCGGATCCCAGATCTATCATTTCTGTGTTACAATGGACTCTTGCTGGGCTCACCAGACCATAACGCGTGGTGGGTTTGACAGAAACCTGTAATGGTAAGTAGCTCTGGCCACAAATCCCCTTATATCCCATAGACATACATTTGTCTTTACTAA
>NW_005231623.1:0-230 GCF_000412655.1 Myotis brandtii
ACACAGGCAGGACTGCAGGTGCTCCGAGGACCCAGGGCGTGAGGGGGGCACTTCGCCCTTCCTGTCTCTGCTCCTTCGGTGGAGACCAAGGTGCGGAGCTGTGCTGAGAGGGGGCAGCCCGGGGCCAGGATGAGGGGTTCCTCAGGCAGCAGGCGCCCTCGTCTCTCCTGGAACTGCAGCCACTGCCCACCCCTGATAAGACGGCAGGGGGTTCTGCTAGTCCCAGGCGA
>NW_005231624.1:0-230 GCF_000412655.1 Myotis brandtii
CTCTATCCACTGAGCCAAACCGGTTTCGGCAGAGACACGTGCTTCTTAGCATGGGCGGGCGCAGGGGAGTGGATCACCGGCATGTACGGCACGTGGAGATGGTACTCAGGGCCCGGGTTACCCAGGGGGGCTCGGGCCTCGGCCCTGGTGGGTGAGTGCACCCTGAGGGGGCTAGAAAAGGAGCTCACTTAGCCCGAGTCGGTTTGGCTCAGTGGATAGAGCATCAGCCT
>NW_005231625.1:0-230 GCF_000412655.1 Myotis brandtii
TTCTAATTCTGTCAATATATTACTTATGTAGAGATACTGTGTTAGTTTGCTAGGGCTTCCATAATAAAGTACTGTAGACTGGGTAGTTTCAACAACAGAAATGTATTTCCTCCCAGTTCAACAGGGTTGGCTTCTTCTAAGGGCTTTGCTCCTCAATGTGAAATGGGCTTCTTCATCTAGTGTCCTCACATGGTCTTCCCTCTGTCTGTGTCCTGATCTCCTTTTTTTTT
>NW_005231626.1:0-230 GCF_000412655.1 Myotis brandtii
TTTTTTTCTGTCCCTTTCACTCTCTTCTCCTTCTGAGACTCCTATTAGCACATGTTGGCATGCTCGATGATGTCTCACCTGTCCCCGAAGCTTGTTTACTTTTATTCTTTAGGTTCCTCAGACTGGATAATCTCAATTGATCTATCTTCCTGTTTGCTGACTCTGTCTTCTGTATGCTCAAATCTGCTCTTGAATGTCTCTAGTAAATTTTTCATTTCAATTGTATTTTT
>NW_005231627.1:0-230 GCF_000412655.1 Myotis brandtii
AAAATCAATAAAATATATTTTTAAAAAAATACATATATACATTCAGGGCTCATGATTACTACAGAGCAGCTGCTTCTCCAGGTCCAGAAGGTGGTGGGGAAGAGAAGTACCAGGCCACTCTGAACGTACGTATCTGCTTAGAAACACTCTATTGTCGAAGGAAAGGTCACCAGAAAAGAAAATATCAAAAGTGCATAAGAGCTCTAGCTGGTTTGGCCCCATAAGAGCTC
>NW_005231628.1:0-230 GCF_000412655.1 Myotis brandtii
AGTTTTATTAATCAATGTCAACCCAATAAATTCAATTAAAAATGAAGTATAATAAAATTCTCTAAGACCTGCTAGGGGTCGTAATATATGACCTATCCTGGAAAATGTTCTATGTGCACTTTAGAAGAATGTGTATTCTGCTGCTGTCAGATGGAATAGTCTATAGGCATCTGTTAGGTTGATTAGGTCTAATGTGTGGTTCAAGTCCATCATTTCCTTGTGGATTTTCT
>NW_005231629.1:0-230 GCF_000412655.1 Myotis brandtii
TAAGAACATTAAAAAACAAACAAACAAAAACCACCAAATGCCAGGCAGAGGGGGAAAATTGTAAAGGACTAGAGTTAGGAAAAATGTAAGAAGTGTCCTGGACAACTGTTTTTAATTAAATCAAAAGGTCCTGAATATGAGTAAGTCAAGAGATCAAATAAGACTGAAGATATTTTAAATAACTTTTCTTAACCCAGATGGCTATTTGAAATGATTCATGTATTTAAAGA
>NW_005231630.1:0-230 GCF_000412655.1 Myotis brandtii
GCTGGTGATGGGGACCGAGTTCCAGTCCAGATCTGCTGCTCAGTTGGGCTCAGCCTTCCTGCCTATGAATTGAGGGGCAGTGAAGAGGAGGTCCAGAGAGGTTAGGTAGCCCAACCTGGGTTGCCAGCATGTTAGCAAGAAGTGGATCCGGGGAGCTCAGCCTTCACTTCTAGCATGGCAGTTGCTCCTTTGCCCTCAATGCCCCCAGCAGAGTCCACAGTGAGCCTAAC
>NW_005231631.1:0-230 GCF_000412655.1 Myotis brandtii
GAAAATGTCAATCTACATAAGTAAAATCCCAGAATTATAAGCAATAATATTTTACTAAAAAAAGCAGTTTTTATTGCTTTGGAAATAAATGAAGTGACACAAATGAGACATTTCTGGGAATGGCACAGACTTAGATTATTTTTAATTAGTGTACCATCTCGTAAATAAAGGGGGCACCACAATCAACATTTTTTTTTGTTTTTTATTGTCTAAAGTTTTACATATGTCTC
>NW_005231632.1:0-230 GCF_000412655.1 Myotis brandtii
CTTAGACATCCACATGGGAGGTTTTCAATAGTAACACGAAAGAACTTCTTCCAAGCGGCAGCTTTTAAAAAAAAGGAATCAAGTTATCTTGATTTATTGCTGGTATTGAAAACATTTAAAATTTAATGCGTTTTTTTTTACTTTTTTAATTTTAATTTTTTAATTTTTTTATTGTTTAAAGTATTATACATGTTAGTACATATATCTCCTTTTTTTTCCCCATTGACCTT
>NW_005231633.1:0-230 GCF_000412655.1 Myotis brandtii
GACAAAAGAATTCAGGCACTGCCCAGAAGGAAGCTAGTCTAGTTCTGGCTGCTGACTCCCATGATTCTGTAGTATGCTATTGAAAGGGGTGTGGGGAGAGGGACATACTTTCCTATCCACCCTCACTGGTAGCACAGGACTTACATCATCACTGTGTCAGAAAATCATCAAGGGACCCCTTCCCAAACTTCGGTTAAAGCTCATGGCTCAGAACCCCTGGCTTCATCTCT
>NW_005231635.1:0-230 GCF_000412655.1 Myotis brandtii
CCCGAGGCAGCACCTGGGGCCCGGAGTCTGATGTAGGCAGAGCCATCCCCAGCCGCCCACCCTCCACGGCCCAGAGAACGTGCAGCTCTCGGGGATTCCCTTCCTGCCAAACCAACTCGTGCACCATTCGCACACCGTGCACTGCGGGTCTCACGCCGCTCCCCGGGCGAGCTCACCCTAGGACCCTTGGCAAGCCCGAAACACCCTGTCCGGTCCAGCCCAGACTCGGA
>NW_005231636.1:0-230 GCF_000412655.1 Myotis brandtii
TCAAGGGGTTTACTGGAGAGATGGTTTTAAAAAATTAGTAGCATACTTCAATTAATAGTCATATTGGAGAAAATGCAAACCAGCAACAGTATCCTCAAGACTGACTAAGAAAGGTCATGCAAATTTATGACTATACAAGGAGCAATCCAAGCTTATAAACAGCAATTTATACAATAGCAGGTGCCCTTCTATTTCAAGGCCCTTTTTTAAAACCTTAAGTACTCAAATTC
>NW_005231637.1:0-230 GCF_000412655.1 Myotis brandtii
CGCCTGGAGAAATGGCCGGGACCTCGGATAGGCTGTCCGTTCCTCCTTGTAACCCGTTTCCTCTGCCATTAGACTGTCCCCGCTCCTCACAAGAGACCAGGCTGATGAGGAGGACGGCAGCTTAGCTCGGGAAGCGGGATGGACACCGTGTCCGAAGCCCAGGGACCGCAGCAGGGAGAACAGCTGTGGTGTTGGTGACACAGGTTAGCACGGGCAGCTGGGAAGGCCAG
>NW_005231638.1:0-230 GCF_000412655.1 Myotis brandtii
AGAGAGAGAGAGAGAGAGAGAGAGAGAGAGGTTTTATTTTACTACGTTTCTCTCGCCGCTCCGAATCGATGTCTTTTTCTCGGCACTTTGTTTAAGGGGAGTCCCAGGGATGAAGACACGAATCTAATAAAAACGTCTCCTTGTCTGATTATGTTTAGCGGCTCTACCCTGGGGCCACCTCCTCGAAGCTTTCGAAATGCGCCGCGGTGGCCCCCGCTGACCTCAATTCC
>NW_005231639.1:0-230 GCF_000412655.1 Myotis brandtii
CCCGTGGTGGCTGTGTGTCCGGGGACGCCTGCCCCGCTGTCCGCTGGGTGCGTGGTGAGCGTTTGTAACGAGGTTCTGCTGGGCTCCCTCCACCAGCCCGAGTTCCTGGCGGCGGGAACATCGTAGGGGTCAGGGCCACCAGCGACCCGGCACGAGTGGCCTAGCGGTTGGATTCTCTCTCGCAGCCTGGGAGCCGGGGCGTCCCTCTGGCTTCACCGAGCACCAGCCAG
>NW_005231640.1:0-230 GCF_000412655.1 Myotis brandtii
TTAAATCTTAGATCCTTTGTGTCCCTATGTTTAAAAACCCCCAGAGAACGAAGTTCCACAGTGTTGCTGGTACTCACTTCAATGCGTGACTGTCCCTATCACTCTGAGGCTCTTTCTCCACCCGCTGTACGTCCTTTATTTGTCATTTGGGCCCGTGGTTCTCAATTTTTCCTCGTAGAAGTAACAGTAAGCTTTCAGAGCCTCTCTGTGTACTGGGGGCCTCAAGTTTA
>NW_005231641.1:0-230 GCF_000412655.1 Myotis brandtii
TACAGAAACAGTCATCGCAACGGCAGCGACTAAAGCCGTTTCCAGTGACCAAGCGTGTCCCGTGTGCTCAATGTGGGGCTCCCTCTGCCTTGACTGGGGTGCACGCTCTGAGCCCTCAGCGCCAGCCTGAGGCAGGGAGTATTCTCACCCCATGTTATTTCCCCTGAGCTGGCACCTGACTCCGTTGGTCTCCGCATTTGCTGTCTCCCCTGTTAGGCAGTGAGCGTGGG
>NW_005231642.1:0-230 GCF_000412655.1 Myotis brandtii
ATGACATCACTAGAGGGAAGGGGCTGCTAAGCTCCGCTCACCTGGCCAGGTTGGAGACACGGGATCGTTGACTCCCACGGGCTCCCCCTGGTGGGACAGCTGTGTCGCTGCCTCAGCCAATCCTCTGGGCTTCACTGATGGCTGTTCTGCAGGTGACACTGTCCAGGGCCAGGGCGCTGGCCAGACGCAGCCATCTGTGATCTCCGGGCGCTGGGCTTGGCTCAAACACC
>NW_005231643.1:0-230 GCF_000412655.1 Myotis brandtii
TTTCTAAACAGGGGCCTCTCATGCAAACCACACTTAAAGGAGAGGCCTGCACTGAGCTTCTGACTCCCACACTGAACTGCCAGCCGATACTGTGTTCCTGCCATCTGAGCCAGCCCTTATGAAAGAGGCCCTGGAGTCTTATTTCAGCCAGTAGGACTGAGGCTTTCCCGTCCAATTGGAGCTGCGTAGTTATATCTGCTTTAGCATTTTCACTAACCAGTTAGGACAGT
>NW_005231644.1:0-230 GCF_000412655.1 Myotis brandtii
GGGTGTGGCCAGTTGAGGGGAGCCAGTTTGTGAGCCCACTGAGCTGCTTCCTCATTCCCTTTGGCCACTGGCAGCACTGTTCTGTGGCCTGGAGGCTGGAGACTTGGCTCTGCTGCTGCTACTGGTCTGTGGTGGTGTGAGCACAGCTGCAGCTGGGGAGGGATCTGGATTTGGGGGGGAGGAGGGAGTGCTACTGGGCAGTAGTGTGGGAACTGCAACCTGCCTCCCCC
>NW_005231645.1:0-230 GCF_000412655.1 Myotis brandtii
AAGTGAAAACTCATAAACTAAAGGGTAGGGATGTGAAGCAAGTCTGAGTAAAAAAGCAAATCCTGCCTCATGCAACTAACTTCTTGCTTCTCCCCAATTGGAAGTTCAGTTGCTTTCCATTAGCCTTTAGTTTTCTTTATACTGATCTCTAACTTAATTACATTATGATTAATGAACAGTGCATTTCTAATATAAATTATTTGCAATTTGTGGAAACTTGTTCTGTGAAC
>NW_005231646.1:0-230 GCF_000412655.1 Myotis brandtii
GTGCGAAGGCGAGGGGTGCTGGTGGGACCCCGGCTGTGCTCTTGGGCATCTAGGCGGAGCCCCAATCACAGGACTTTCCGGGGGGCCCCTGATGACCTTGGCGTTCTTCTTCACCCAGTTCTCCCCCACCCCCTGCCTGTCTGACTTCAGCCCACCCCTCACAGCTGGAGGGCCCCTTCCCCGTGGTCTTCATGAACACGCTTTTCTCCCGCAGCCTGGCCCGTGTGCGG
>NW_005231647.1:0-230 GCF_000412655.1 Myotis brandtii
ATTTCATAAAACACCCTTGATATTTTTTATTGTTAATGACCTCAGGTCAAATGTCCACATTTTTCACATCTATAATAGTTTAGGATGGCTTATAACTTGAACTACTTAATTACCTTCTTGTTCCCATTCTTTCCATTTTAGGCCTTGTGAAAAAAACATCTGCATCCACCTTCCCCATTTCACCCCCACAAATAAACTTATGATGTTATAAGAAAGAGTCTTCCCTTTTT
>NW_005231648.1:0-230 GCF_000412655.1 Myotis brandtii
TGGGCGATGTCCCTCAGTGGTTAGTGTTGACCCACCCATGGAAAGGTCGAGGGTTTCTTCCAGCTCAAGGGCATGGACCTAGGTTGCAAGTTCAGTCCCCGACCTAGTCAGCTGCAAGCAGAACCCAACCAATATATGTCTGTCTCACATTGTTGTTGTTCTCTGTCTCCCTTCCTTTGTCTCTGAAAATCAATTTAAATAATAAATATAGGAATGACATTACTGAGCAC
>NW_005231649.1:0-230 GCF_000412655.1 Myotis brandtii
CGGGGAATCTGGCCAAGGTAGCTTGGACGCATGCCTTAGAAAAACCAGCCACGCAGAACAATCTTGGGGCTGTAATAAGGGAGTGGAGGATAAATAGGGTATCAAGTCAACTGTCTGATATTATGAGCTCTTTGGGGGGGTTAAAAATGAATTCTAGTCATCATTGCATTTGCATAACCCACTCTTTTGATAGTTCTTAAGAAGTCATGGTGGAATTTTGTTATTTAATT
>NW_005231650.1:0-230 GCF_000412655.1 Myotis brandtii
AAAACCAGCAGGAGCCGGGCCTGACAGCGAAGAGGCCGACCAGGGGCAGAAGGAACCCAGAAGCTGCGGAGGGCTCCCTTGCGGACACCTGCAGCCTGAAACCTGATCGCCCCGTCAAATGCAAGAAACACAACTGCTCTTTTAAAATGGTCCCGGGGAAGAGAGGAGCCTCCTGCCCGCCCCTCCCTCCCTCCCTCCAAGAGCATCCGAAGCCATAAACGGCAGGAAAG
>NW_005231651.1:0-230 GCF_000412655.1 Myotis brandtii
CTCAGCGGGAGTTGATCTTTGGCTAACATCACTGATAAGCATTTTTACTTTGTAAATTTGTCTTTCCTTTCTAAATTTAAAAGTACTCTCTACCTTCAACTATAAGAGGGACACAACATAACTTTGCTTTCCTATATTATAGTCACTGCTACATGCACTGTTATTCTTACTAGCAAACCCCACAAATTGTAATAGCAACCGAGATAAACTCCCTACACATTACTTTTTCC
>NW_005231652.1:0-230 GCF_000412655.1 Myotis brandtii
CGCCCACCCCCTCCTCGTCTACCAGACCCAGGATCACTCTCCAGGTCCAGCCGGAAGCCCTTCCACCTCCCGCCCCACGGCCTTCTCCCACGTCTCACCGGGCCTCCCCAGTCCGCCTGCGGCTCTAGCGCCTGCTCGCGACACCCAAACACGCATTTCTGCCGCAAAAGTTTTACTTCGTGCCTCCAGGATCCCAAATACCGTGGCCACAGGGGCGTGGAGAGCCGCGG
>NW_005231653.1:0-230 GCF_000412655.1 Myotis brandtii
TGCCCCTTTGAAGGTGTACTGCTTACATAAACTACAGCCCCATCTCCACAGGTTCAAAAGAAGACAAGCCCCAAAATCCTGAGCAAGGTCCTGAGGGTACACTTGGAGTGGTGTGAGCAGCTCTCGGGGTGTCAGGCCTTGCCAGCAATCACTCCTCTCCCATAATTCTCCCTTCTGGAGCAGAGCCTGAATTTGCATGGGGTTCCACCCCAGCCTCTCCAGCAGCAGCT
>NW_005231654.1:0-230 GCF_000412655.1 Myotis brandtii
TATTCCAAAGCTTGGAAGCAGCCAAGATGCCTCTCAATAAACGAATGGATAAACATCTGCAGTATATCCATATGGAAGGATATTATTCATTGATAAAATTAGCTATCAAGCTGCAAAAAGAAGACATGAAGAAACCTTAAATGCATATAGCTAGGTTAAAAAAAAACAGCCTTAAAAGACTACATATAGTATAATTCCAACTGCATGACATTCTGGAAAAGGCAAAACTA
>NW_005231655.1:0-230 GCF_000412655.1 Myotis brandtii
ATAAATAAACTTGGCAAAAATTGACTTAAATAATAAAGGAAATTTTCTGATTTATGTAAATAGAAAATCTGATGCAGCTTTGTCCTCAGATGACATTTCATTTTGAGATTCAAGGATGTTCCCAAGGACAAGGCTTTTTTTTTTCTGACTTTCCACTTTCCGTTAGATTTTCTCCACTCATGATATAAAAATGGTTCCTAGCAGCTCACAGCACTGCATGCTTCCTTCTT
>NW_005231656.1:0-230 GCF_000412655.1 Myotis brandtii
ATCCTCACCCTCTGTCCTCTGCCGCCCACAATCTCACACCATGGGTCCTAAACAGGACATACAGTATGGCTGTGTCTGCCCTCACCTTCCCGCCCTGGTAGGTTTTGCCTTAAATGCACACCCACACCATCCTCTCATGTCCATCTCTTGTGCCAGCCCCTCCCTTAGACCCAGGGCCAGGGCCACTCAGCCTTCCTGCTGAGCCCACATGTAGGGTCCACATATGATGT
>NW_005231657.1:0-230 GCF_000412655.1 Myotis brandtii
GGTATTAAGAACTAAGACAACTTTCCTTATAAAGAAAATACATGATATTGTAGACAATGTCTGACATCATTGAATGGCTTTCAGTAAACACATTTGCAACTCACAGTGCTCTTCAATATAAGATGAGGGGACACCATTGAAACATAATCCAATAATTTTCTACATAGTCCAAAAGTATGTGATTTAAGTCACAGTTTTACATTGAATGTCCACCTGGATATCAGAATGAA
>NW_005231658.1:0-230 GCF_000412655.1 Myotis brandtii
CATTTGCAAAAGTATGGAAGGACCTAGAGGATATGTGCTAAGTGAAATAAGGTGGTCAGAGAAAAACAAGTATCATATGATTTCACTTATATGTAGAATCTAAAAAACAATATAACAAATAAAATAGAAACAGAGACAGAGAACAGTCTGATGCCTGAGGAGAGGGAGGTTGCAGGGCAGGGTGAAAAAGGTTAAGGGATTGAGATGTACAAATTGGTAGTTACAAAATA
>NW_005231659.1:0-230 GCF_000412655.1 Myotis brandtii
CTAATTAGACTGGACATCTTCTGGACGTCATTCTAGAATCTAGACAAAGCCATGGTGGTGGGGGCTGAGGCAGAGTGGTTAGGGGTGATCAGGCCAGCAGGGTAGCAGTTATGGGCAATCAGGCAGGCAGGCGGAGGTGGTTAGAGGCAATCAGGCAGAGTGCTTAGGGGCGATCAGGCAGGTAGGCAGGTGTGTGGTTAGAAGCCAGTGGTCCTGGATTGCGAGAGGGA
>NW_005231660.1:0-230 GCF_000412655.1 Myotis brandtii
CTGCTTCCAGACATGAACACACACCCGCACGTAACCTTCAGATGTGCCCCCAGCCACCATCTCGGGCAGGTCCAATGTCTGACAGCAGAGGAAGCAGGCTGAGAAGACCGGGGAGACCAGCCCTTCCCCCCTAGAGCCAGCCCATCTCTAACTGCCCATCTGGGCCTCAGTTTCCGACTATTAAAACAAAATGCTGGGCCTGGCCGGTGTGGCTCAATGGTTGAGTGTCG
>NW_005231661.1:0-230 GCF_000412655.1 Myotis brandtii
TTTTTTTACTAAAAAGTGAATGGTTCCAAAACAGTTACGTAACTAAAATTAGAGCTAAGAAATTGAAGCTTACAATAAATTTTTCATAATGCTAATAATTAGACTCACAATTCATTTTTATTTCATTTTATATGGTCTTTTCTTTATTTTATGCTTTTCTCATATTCTGAAACATTATCCACTATTTCAAGGCATCACCAGTAGTACAAGAAACATTTTAGATATATCTA
>NW_005231662.1:0-230 GCF_000412655.1 Myotis brandtii
GAAACTTCGTGGCCACACTCAAAGGGCCAAAGAGCCGTATGTGGCTCTCGAGCCGCGGTTCGCCGACCACGGCACTAGTCTACTACACTGATGACATTATGATGATTGGATCTGATGAGCAGGGAGTACCAGGTACTTTAGATACCTTAGTAAGACATAAGCAAACAAGAGGGTAGGATTTAATCCCAAAACAATTCAGAGAAGTTCCTGGGGATGAATGGTCTAGAGCA
>NW_005231663.1:0-230 GCF_000412655.1 Myotis brandtii
TGGTTGCAGTCGGTGAGCACCCTCTTCCTCCCTGGGAAAGGCCCAGAAAGATGCAGGTGGTGGGAGGTGTCAGTGGAGACTGAGCACCTATGCCCTTACTTTTTAGGAAAAGATGCTCTGCTTCTGTGTCCACGGAGTGTTCAAGGAAGGTGAGTGTATGTAGGGTCCCCTCCCCAGATCCCCAACTGCTCCCTCCTCCTGGCTGGGCTCCCTCTCAGAACTCTCACAGC
>NW_005231664.1:0-230 GCF_000412655.1 Myotis brandtii
TTATTCTATGTGGTTATTTAGTGCCCTTTCAATAGCAGATTCTTTCTAGTGGGCATTATGATGTAAATCAAAGCTATTCACACTTCATGCCTATGTTTATGTGTCAATTCACATGTCTCCTCCTCAGACATCTTTTGTCTCATTCTAACTTGTCTCCTTCCAAGCCCCTGACCAATAAGCCCAACCATTTATCACTGCTAAAGAGTCCACATATAAGCTTATATCAATGT
>NW_005231665.1:0-230 GCF_000412655.1 Myotis brandtii
CGTGCGGAGAAGGGAGGGGATCTGTTCCAGAAGGCAGTGCTGGGAGCAGAGGAGGGCAGTGGGGCGCTGGCTTCCTTTTATAGAGAACCCCCCACCCCCCGACCTTCCAGTGTTTAAGCAGGACAGCCTCCGACCTGGGGGCAGGAGCCTGGGTAGACAGCCGCACGTCCCCTTCCACCTGACTTTTCGTTGGTCCCTCATGAAGGCAGGTGCTCTGGGCTGAACTGTGT
>NW_005231666.1:0-230 GCF_000412655.1 Myotis brandtii
GCTGCTACCTTTGTGACTGATACACTGTTTGGAGACCCAACTACAGAGGTGGCTATACTAGAAGTATAGCCATGTAAACAAATACTGTAGGGTATAGTAATTAGCATAAGAATATTAGAAATAATTTTATATTGTTGCAGAACATTGTTCATGTTTTGTTGACTGGTCAGAACAGTTGACCTGCTTCTCTGACCTTTGACCTTGCTTGAAAGGATGTAAGATTCTGGTGA
>NW_005231667.1:0-230 GCF_000412655.1 Myotis brandtii
CTAGGACTTGGTCAGCGGGGCAGCAGGGGAACATAGTGGAAACGAGTTCTAATGACCACAACAGATGGGGATAAAGTGTGAAGGGACTAGGGAGCCCTAGCATAATGGTTGATAACACATGGCTTTGGACTTTAATATGCCTGGATTTAAATGCTGACTCTGACAGATTAGAATACAACTGACCTGAGCCCAGCGGTGTGGCTCAGTGGTCATGGTTTGATTCCTGGTCA
>NW_005231668.1:0-230 GCF_000412655.1 Myotis brandtii
AGGGCATGTACCTGGGTTGCAGGCTGGATCCCGGGCCCCATCGGGCACATGCAAAAGGCAACCAGTCAATGTGTCTCTCGCACATTGATATTTCTCTCTCCTCCATCTCCCTCCTCCTCCCTCCCTCCTTTCCACTCTCTCTAAAAAACAATGGAAGGATTCACAAAAAAGTAAAATATATGTATGGTGAACTTAGAATTAAATACTGCGCATTACCAAGGTCATCCCCA
>NW_005231669.1:0-230 GCF_000412655.1 Myotis brandtii
AACTGATAAATAAAATAGAACCAGAGGCATGGAAACAGAACAGACTGACAAATATCAGAGGGAAGGTGGGAGGGGACCGGAAAGATGTTAACCAAGGAACTTATACGCATTACCTATGGACATAGACAATAGAGTGGTGAAGGCTTGAGGCGGGGCAGGAAACTGGTGGAGGAGGGCAATAGAGAGAAAAAAAGGGGAGACATCTGTAATACTCTCAAAAATAAAGATTA
>NW_005231670.1:0-230 GCF_000412655.1 Myotis brandtii
ACAGACAAGCACTTCTCCAACTTCACTGTGCATACGAATCACCCAGGAGTCTAGTTCAAATGCAGAATCTGAACTATCAGGTCCCGGTGGACTTGAGATGCTGAGAATCACACAATCACCCGTGTGATATGATGCTGCAGGTCCTGGTCTGAATATGACTCTTTGAGTAGAAGTCTGTGGTTTTCTGTTAGTATCAGGTACAGGTAGTTTTAGATTTTCTGAACAACAAC
>NW_005231671.1:0-230 GCF_000412655.1 Myotis brandtii
CCGGCTTCTCTTTTTCTGGAACATTCTCTCAACTATCCCCAAGGCTTCCTCTTTCTCATCTCAACTCCAATGTCCCCTTCCCGGATCTATATAAAGAAACCTGCCCTCCTCCTTAAATTTTAGACATTGTCTTCTTTGTTTATTACCAGTTCTCTCCATACCTCCCATCCCCCCACCCCACCTCCACCCCGTTCCTAAGACCTGAAGCACCACACAGGTGGAGTTCACTG
>NW_005231672.1:0-230 GCF_000412655.1 Myotis brandtii
ACAAGTGAAGAATATTGTAAATGTAAAATACATAACAGATTTTAAAGACAGAATGGGAAAAATACAAAATATGTTATTAATAATTTTATGTTGATTGCATAAGGAAATAAGTCTTTTAAAAATAATTGATCAAATAAAATGTATTGTAAAATTAATTTTGCTTATTCACTCTTATCTTTCTTAATGTAGCTTCGGGAAAATTAAAAATGACATATGTGGCTCTATTCATT
>NW_005231673.1:0-230 GCF_000412655.1 Myotis brandtii
TGCTAACAAAAGCAATCAGAGTAAGTTTTCCTTCCCCCAAGAGAAACCAAGGTAGGAGGGCTGGAGGCAGGACCAGCAAAGAGGACCCTGTAACTAAAATCAATGGGCCCAGCATGGCTTTTTGTTGCTGAGGGCATGAAACTCACATCGCCAATGAGAGACATCAGATAGAATCGACTTTAAAATGTTCCAATCCCATAACTGGCAGTGAAAATTAACAAACTGCAGAT
>NW_005231674.1:0-230 GCF_000412655.1 Myotis brandtii
GTGTGTGTGTGTGTGTGTGTGTGTGTGTGGCGGCGGGGGCGGGGTGTGAGAGGAAGGGAGCTAGAGACTAACAGAATGAGTTCCAACAATGTGAAGATGGGAGAGAAATTGACAGTTAAAAGTAGAACATGAGACAGAAGATTTTATTAGAAAAAAGGAAAATTGGGCATGTTATAAAGTGATATAAAAAGAATTGGCAGTGAGAGAAAAGAAAACTATAGGTACACAAC
>NW_005231675.1:0-230 GCF_000412655.1 Myotis brandtii
TCAGTTGGTTGGTGCATAGTCCCACAGACTAAAAGGTGGTGGGTTCTGGTCCCAACCAGGGCACATACCAAGGTTAAGGGTTTGATCCCTAGTCAGGGAGCATGCGGGAGGCGACCCATCTATGTTTCTTTCTCTCACTCTTCCTCTCTCTCTAAAATCAATGGAAACATATCCCTGGGTGAGGGTTAAAAAAACAAAAGAATATCAAAGCTCTGCCATTTCTGACGATT
>NW_005231676.1:0-230 GCF_000412655.1 Myotis brandtii
ATATAATGGATATGTGTGATCACCTGCATAACTTTTCTTAAGGGGAAGACCTTAATGATGAACTGAGTTTCAAAGAACTTTCACAATGAGAAAAACCTCACTTTCAATGTTTATGAGAGCCAGGTTTTCAATAAAACCATGTCTGAATCACAGGAATTCTTCCTCTGTCTACAGGATTCTCAGTGAGCCTATTGTAGTTTTGTGGTGTGTGTGTGTGTGTGTGTGTGTGT
>NW_005231677.1:0-230 GCF_000412655.1 Myotis brandtii
TTTTCTTTTCTTTTTTCCATCACCAGGGGCGTGGATTTTTAAGAGGGAGCGATGGTGAGTCCAAAAGTCACACCTGGCCGATACGTGGTGTAGATGAGTCAAAAGTTATGAGGCAAAGGCACAGACCCCTTGTCAAGAGCCTTCTTCCTGCCCCAGTTTCAGATGCTTTTCGTGGGATTGGATTTAAATATCATTGGCTGCCGTCAGCTCTAACTGAAAAGACCTATTGT
>NW_005231678.1:0-230 GCF_000412655.1 Myotis brandtii
GAGCTGTCATGAAAAAATAATAATTGAGCAGATCAAGAAATGCAAAAGCTGGTCTTTAAAAATACTAGTAGCAGATATTCACTAAGATTGAGTATGAAAAATAAGAATTAGTAGAAACATAATATTGGAGATAAAAATGGAGCATAAGTACAAATAAACATAAATACAGGAAAATTATAAAATTGTTTGCCACACATAATATAGATGAAATTCTAGAAAAGATAAATTAA
>NW_005231679.1:0-230 GCF_000412655.1 Myotis brandtii
ACAGACTCATTTCTCTCCTCAGTGTCCTGTCGGTACAGCAAGTGCATGGTGTGCGGTGGCTGCTGTGTCTGATTTGAGGTGATCTGGGCTTGGTGAGGAGAAGAGGGTTGGTGAAGAAATGCAGTTGCTGATTTCCTTAATGCTGGAGGAATCTATGTTTTTCACATACCTTTCTTAAGCATTAGAAAATGTTAATGTTTGCCCTGACCGGTTTGGCTCAGTGGATAGAG
>NW_005231680.1:0-230 GCF_000412655.1 Myotis brandtii
CCTGGTCCACTAGGACCCCAGGATCTTTTTCTATCACTATTATGTACAGCCATTTCTTTGACATCTTTTTCCAGGGCAGTTCCCTCTCAACTCTACGCACATCTGGTTTCCAGCCCCAATGCCTTCCACTCTTTTTCCTTCACCTGCACGTGCACAGTTGGTGAGCACCAGCTTCTCCCTCCACCAGCCACTGATACCAGAAGTCGGGTGTCATCTTTGAGACCCCGGGG
>NW_005231681.1:0-230 GCF_000412655.1 Myotis brandtii
AATGTGCCTGCAGGAGGGACACCTCAGAGCTATATTCCATGTACCATTATCTGGCTACCAAGTTTTATGGAACAGATCCATGACCCTGCCTGTCATCTACTCTCTACATTAATCATTTTAGCTTTTTGGATCATCCCTGAGGATGCTGATAAGTGAGATTTTTCAGAACCTTAATCTAGTCATTAATTTAGCGTTTGGGCTTCCTTTCCTGGGGAAAGTGGCCTTTAGCA
>NW_005231682.1:0-230 GCF_000412655.1 Myotis brandtii
GAACTTGCACATGCCATGGTCCAGGACTGTTGCAGGTGCGCATGGGTGACAGCGCACTGGGGGACATTCGCACGCCATGGGGGGAGGAGAGGATGTGTGCACTGGTGGCCTGTGGCCTCACAGATCTGCAAACCCCCGTGGCACAGCCAGGAGGACATCAATCTTGCCCACCACGGTGGCTGTCCCTGCGATAGCACACCTTCTGGGCCAGGAGGTGGGACTTGCGCAGC
>NW_005231683.1:0-230 GCF_000412655.1 Myotis brandtii
ATACAAATATAATTTGCACTGAGCTTCCTAATCATGACAGGCAGCTATTATAAGACAAAATAAAACAAATTATTTCCAAATCCTAGATATATGGCAGGGCAGTATTAGAAATAATGTGTGAGAGAGACCCTTCCTTTGCATCTGGTAAAATTGATTGCAAGGAAGTAAGAAAAGGCAGGATGCTCTCAGAGGATTACTGAGATAAATTTCATCTGTACCTGTCCAGGCCA
>NW_005231684.1:0-230 GCF_000412655.1 Myotis brandtii
TATATATTTCTCCCCGTCTCTGCTTGGAGGACAGGAGACGTTGGACTTGTGGCAGCTGGATTTTGACCGTGAAGAGGACACATACTCCATGTGGACGATGCAGCAGGAGGATGTGAGAAGCACGTCCTTGATCCCCAGGTTGAGCCATGTCACACAATCCCAGGCTGCCCATGACGGATTGTTGTGACTTGGAAAAAACACGCTCCTTACTTTCTGCAGCTGCTGGTGGC
>NW_005231685.1:0-230 GCF_000412655.1 Myotis brandtii
GTAGCACCTTGTCAGCTGAGCACTTACTGTCTACCAGTAACTGTACCAAATATTTCCCATGGATAACTTCATTCAATCCTCACAAAATGATTAAAATGAGGTAGGTATTATTATAAACACTATTTTCCAGAGGGAAGCAATGAGGCCCAACTGTTATATAATCGATACCAATTTACATAGTACGTTGTAGAGCCAAGATTCGACTCTGGGAAGTCTATTCTTGTAAAACA
>NW_005231686.1:0-230 GCF_000412655.1 Myotis brandtii
AGTGTCCTGTGTTCAGTCAGTGAAACAAATGCCTCCTGTGATCAGGGAGCAGTCCCCATAGTCAAGAAACTACAGAAAGCCCACGTGCTGGCAACGTGCCCGCAGAAGTGGCCGGGCAGCTGGGAGCCATGGGGAGCGCAGATTATCACAGCAGCATGAGCTTTTCAAAATTCCCCTCTCATGGCTGAGGAGACCAGCTTGATGTGCCACCACTTCCCATCGCTAACATG
>NW_005231687.1:0-230 GCF_000412655.1 Myotis brandtii
TGTCACTTGATTCCCCCTCATCTCTGAGCACCTGTCCTCCTCCTGCCTCCCTGCCCTCCTGTGTGCCTGTCAAAGGGCTCACAGCAGCTAACACATAGCACTTCCCTAAACCAACCCTGGGCCAGCCCTTCACGTGCACGATGAGCCCATTCGATCCCAATAACAAATCTACAGGTAGGAACTGTTATCACCCTGAGGCAACCGAGGCTGAGCAAAGAGACTTCCCATAG
>NW_005231688.1:0-230 GCF_000412655.1 Myotis brandtii
TACTCTTGCACAAATGTTGTGCATTGGGCCTCTAGTATATGCATAGCCCATGGACACAGGCAATAGGGTACTGAAGACCTAAGGGTGTGGTAGGGGCTTGTAGAAGGGGAGGTATGGAGGGGAGAAATGATATATATTACCATTAACAATAAAAATATATTAAAAATTAAATAAAATACGTTTTTAGTGATTGTTTTTAGAGAAAGAGGAAGGGAGATGGATAGAGAGAT
>NW_005231689.1:0-230 GCF_000412655.1 Myotis brandtii
CTGGGGCCAGACTCTGCAATCAGAGTCCATTTACTCTACTTACCAAGTCAGGAAAAGTGTGGGTTTTTGTTTTTGTTTTCTTTTTCCCCAGGAAGATCTTCACCAACCATTGTCGTAACACTAAGTTAAAATAATACCCAAGTGTAGCCCCCTCTTATCCGTAAGAGTGCTGGACAGGTGTGTCTCTAAGGCGTCTTCCAGGTTCAGGGTTCTATGGTTTCATTCTGACC
>NW_005231690.1:0-230 GCF_000412655.1 Myotis brandtii
CCAGCAAGGACTCAGGATACAGAGCAGCTCCACCCCTGCCCACCTGAGGGACCTGCTGGCTGCCCGGGGACCACACCCCCCTTTCCTGCCTTCCTGTTTCTAATTCCACACATCCCTTCAATGTTGACCCCCCCCCCACCCCTGCAGCGGATGCTGGGGCGCCTGTCCCACAAAGAAGGAGGGGGCCTGGTGGGGGGGCAGGAGGGTGCAGGGAGCGGAAGGGGAGAAGG
>NW_005231691.1:0-230 GCF_000412655.1 Myotis brandtii
ACCCTCTATCCACTGAGCCAAACCAGCCAGGGCTATAGCTAGACCTTTTAGCTGTTAACTGAACACAGATCTGCTGAGTCTAGGATAAGAAAATGGTGTGGGATTCTGGCTGCTGGCTTTACCTACAGTGAACATCACCCAGTTACCTGGGTAGACTGGTAGCCTTAGACTCATGTCAACACAAACCTCTTCTCATGTTTCTGCAAAGCATGAGAAGACCATGGGAAGGT
>NW_005231692.1:0-230 GCF_000412655.1 Myotis brandtii
CTGAGAGGATCTATTTTGGTTAAGTACATTTTTGTTGTTTATTGCTGCTATCTCCAAGAAAGGAAGAGATTTCTCAGAATACTAAAAAAAGAAAAAGGAAGAAAAATCAGTGGTCCCCAATCTTTCCAAAATAAATCTTTACTTCTAAATCATTTTAGTAGCATACTTTACTCCATAGGAAAGATGCTATGGAAGTCCAACCCATAAAGTTTCTTTCTACAAAGCCTTTA
>NW_005231693.1:0-230 GCF_000412655.1 Myotis brandtii
GTTCCACCAGCCCCGCTGAGCTCCGTGCGCACCGCGCAGGCCCCACCTTTGGCCCCTGATCATGTTGTATGGTCCTAGGAGGCGGGGCGCCGAATTCCATTGCCTTCCCTTCTACCCCCCCTCCCCCCCAGGCCCTGGCACTGGCCTCTTTAAGATTTCTGACCTGTCTGGGCCCAGGATGGCAGGGCAGCCTTTTCCTAGGGGTGGGACCCTTTCCAAAGGTTCCCACC
>NW_005231694.1:0-230 GCF_000412655.1 Myotis brandtii
TGCCTTTCTGCACGCCAGGCCAGGAGCCCTGTCTGAGCACGCCAAGATGGCAAGAACATAAACTCTTGTGAAGTGGGAAGAAGTGCCTGTAAAATGCAGAGTCTTCAGCCTTGTCCTTGTTCCTTTTAAACTCTAAAGCCCTGGAAACCGTGTTCCCACTCCTGCACCAGTGAAACACTGGGAACTCCACTGTGGCTGCCATTGCCAATGTCTATTTCACTGCGTCCTAA
>NW_005231695.1:0-230 GCF_000412655.1 Myotis brandtii
TGTTGGTCATCTGTATGTCTTCTTTGGAAAAATGTCTTTTCAGATCCCATGCTAATTTTTTTAGATTGGATTGTGTTTTTTCTATTGAATTGTATGAGTTTGTTATGTATTTTGGATATTCATTCCTTATCAGAAAAATGATTTGCAAATTTCTCTCTTTGGTAGGTTGCCTTTTCATTTTGTTGATGATTTCTTTTGCTGTGGGGAAGCTTTTTAGTTTGATGTAGTCA
>NW_005231696.1:0-230 GCF_000412655.1 Myotis brandtii
CATATGTGTCTGTCCCCCAGAGCCTCGCCCTGGTGCTAAAGCTGAGAGGAAGCGGGACCTTGTAAGTTCAGTTTGTGGGGCCGGCCTTTTAAGAGGAACAGCGGGGCCTCCAGCAGCTTCTGTGTCACTGAGCCCCAATCTGAACTGGTTTTTACAGCCTGTGGTTAAGGGGACTTCTCCTCCCAGCTCTGGCACCCTGGGCTGGGCATCTGGTGTGGGGCTGGGACCCC
>NW_005231697.1:0-230 GCF_000412655.1 Myotis brandtii
GAGCCTGCAACCCGGGCCTGTGCCCTCCTGGTTCCTAGGTCGACGGGCAGCCACCGAGCCCCGCCGGGCAGACCTGACCGTCTCAGGGCCTTTCCCTGCAAACCCGAGGAAGAGGCGTCCCTCCTGCGTCACCCCCTGAGGAGACCTCGGGGCGGAGCTGACAGGGCCTGGCTGGGGCTCCTGTCCTGCCCCCCCCCCACCCAGGCCGACACCAGCTGCCCAGCGGGAAG
>NW_005231698.1:0-230 GCF_000412655.1 Myotis brandtii
CAGAATTTTAAGAGTCTCAGAATTAGAAAGGGTTTTTTTAAATCATCACAAGCCCACAATGCATTTAACTAAAAGACTAATAACTCCACACTTACAAGTTGATATTATCGTCTGAACATATAGCTACCCCACAATAAGAGTATTAACCATGCATATAATTTAGGACAAACTAAATTTCCTAAAATTCTTTTTTCCCCAATATTATCCCATAGATATTCTACTTTTCTAAT
>NW_005231699.1:0-230 GCF_000412655.1 Myotis brandtii
CCTGCCATATTTCCATCCCTGTTTATGTCTGGGAGAGACCCATGTGTGGTACCAGTTTAATTTTCCTCATAGTGAAGCCACTACAAGCATGCCTAACGCCATCCCCAGCTCCCTGCCCTGTGATGAATACACCTTGATAACTCAAGCTTTGATGCAATGTCTGAAGATGATACAGACAAGGCGGGCTCAAAGGAGAGTCATTTTACTCAGTAGCCTCTGGGCGTGTCCCC
>NW_005231700.1:0-230 GCF_000412655.1 Myotis brandtii
ATCCATTAATTTGATGTTTGGCATAAATGATGGTGGAAGTGATCCAAGCTTTGACATTGGCATGAGAGACCCAAGGAAATAGAAATGGCACAGGGAGGTGTGCCATTTGATTCTAGGGCACGTGAAGCAAGGGAGCACCAAAGGAGACTATTCGGAGGTGTCAGTGACCTCAACACATTTAGGAGAGAGGCAGGTGGTTGTGGAAGCTACGCAAAGTGTGGGGACATCGA
>NW_005231701.1:0-230 GCF_000412655.1 Myotis brandtii
CACTGATTATTCAGTGTGATCCCCCAGAAGTGGAAAACAGCGGAATGATCTCTCTAAACCCTGACACTTCACACATTCCATGTTTTACCATTCAGAGTTTTCATTTATTTAAATTCCTTTTTTTTTTTTTTTTACTTTTATTGCGTGCCACCCATTTTTATACATGCATTTTGCAAAGGCAACAAAATCCGAGTCTGACGGGTCATCCTGTCTCTCCAGATCAGATGAGC
>NW_005231702.1:0-230 GCF_000412655.1 Myotis brandtii
TCCCTGTCCATTAATCCATCTTATTTTAATGTATGTCAAATTAATTGCAGACAGAAAAATATTCCACATCTACAAGTAAGAATGCATGTCATGCTTTTATTTTAGGTCCCGCTCCTTTTAAAAAGTGTGGTAAGAATATAGAGATGGGCTTTGTTTGACTGGCCTCAAACACCACCTGGGACCCTACTATAGCCAAAGACCTGCTACCACAGCTGCAGACCCACGAACAC
>NW_005231703.1:0-230 GCF_000412655.1 Myotis brandtii
GAGACCAGATTTTCATACCCTCAAATGTACTTTCCACCCGAAAAGAGCTAGAGAGGTGATAGCCTCTTTCTCACGTAGCAAGAGACACATCCTGATTCTGGCAATTACTGATGCACCTACTGAGACCTACAGGCAAAATAGCTGTTTCTCCCCTGACAGTAAAGGGTGGGGGTTGATATAGAGATATTTGGGACTCACAGGCTGTTGCATTCACACCTTCTTCTCCATTG
>NW_005231704.1:0-230 GCF_000412655.1 Myotis brandtii
AAACAAACAAACTTTCAAATTCTTCCCAATGAAAATGTATCTGAGCCTTTATCTTTTTCATTATTGCATAGAAAGCTACTGTGTGAATACATTTCAATTTAATGACCATTCAACCACTGATAAATATTGAGATTTGAGGGCTTTTCTTTCAATTATAAAACCTGTTGTTTCATAATTGCAATAAAACATCTCCTCTATCTCTTTCTCCCTCTCCCTCTCTGAAATCAATA
>NW_005231705.1:0-230 GCF_000412655.1 Myotis brandtii
CCAGCAATTGTCATCAATTTGGCTCAAATAAACTCATTAAAATTCTCTATAGGTTTGGATGTTTCTTATGTCGACAATTCCACTTTTAAGTTTGTTTTTTTCCCTAGCAATGAACACTATACTATTTTTCTGGTTATAAGGACTATGCAAACAACAATTCTATTATATTATAAATATCTTCATTTAGCAATGAAATTGCTTCTGTATTCTTGTCTATAATAACAAAATTA
>NW_005231706.1:0-230 GCF_000412655.1 Myotis brandtii
AGGGCTTGGTCAGCAGTGAAAGGTTAGGGGAATGGCCCCCAGTATCCCGCCAGCAGGAAATAAAATGTAGGTTTCCAGTTCTGTTGAATACAGACGCCCGTTTCCGGACTGTTTGGTATTGTTATCACTCAGAGCAGAAGTCAGCCATCCTGTGGCTTCAGAGTGTGATTCCAGCCACAACCGCAGGCAGATAGAGGCCTCCTGTGTGGGTGGAGCTGTGGGTGTCGGTG
>NW_005231707.1:0-230 GCF_000412655.1 Myotis brandtii
TTCATAGGTCGACGCTCAACCACTGAGCCACCGAGGCTGGGCCAAGGCTCACTAAGTTTCTGCGTAAACCCTGGTGCAGGCTGGGCCTTGCAAAGCCCCCTGTGCCTGGCCCCACCTTCGGGGACTCGGCCTCCCTCCGTGGGTGGGGACTCCCACACTTGCTCTTCACAGCAACTTGGTAGCACTCCCTCCTCTTACTTCATGGGCGCTTCTGGCAGGAGCTTCCTGGT
>NW_005231708.1:0-230 GCF_000412655.1 Myotis brandtii
TCCCCCTGCTACCCTCCCCCCAGGACGCCAGGGCTCGCATGCCGGGGAAGCCCCCATGCTCAAGTGCCTGCACCCGCGCGGCCTCTTCTGGGTGAGCCGGGCTGCAGCTGCCAGGACCGCAGGGGCTGGTCAGGCTCCTAGTGGGTTTGCACAGAAGCCAGTCTGTGAGGCCGCAAGCATGCTGCCTGCCTGGCTTCCGTGTAGCGCTGCTGGGTGGCCCAGAGGCCCAC
>NW_005231709.1:0-230 GCF_000412655.1 Myotis brandtii
AGCAGTTTCCCATCAGCAGTGTATGAGGTTTGCAGCTCCTCCACGTGACCAGGGCTCAGATTTGAGCCTGACCCCAGAACACAAATGGCCACCTCTTAGGTGATAATGTTTTTTCAAACATTAGGAAACCCAGAAGGGAAGATACCCTCCTGGTTGTGCAAGAGGGAATGTTGGGAAAAGAGAGAAGAGGTCTTGAACCGCTTCATGCAAGGACCATACCTCTTACTTTC
>NW_005231710.1:0-230 GCF_000412655.1 Myotis brandtii
CTAACTGCTGAGCACACTGGCCAGGGCAAACTCTATTTTTCATGGAAGAAGCTTGACATAGGAAGTTTGTCTCCTTAAAAAATGATGCATGGCTGGAGGGGGTGAAAGATAAGAAACTATCTGGAGATGGAGGGAGAAATGAGTGGAGTGTGGAAGAGAAGAGAGAGCTAGGGAGATTTTTAAAAATTCAAGTATATTGCTGAAACCGGTTTGGCTCAGTGGATAGAGCG
>NW_005231711.1:0-230 GCF_000412655.1 Myotis brandtii
TAGTGCTGCCAGTGTCCGGATTTGGCCATTCTAGCAGGTGTGTGCTGGCATCTCATTGTTTTAGGTTGCACTTCCCTGAAGACAAATGATGTGCAGCCCTTTTTCATGTGTTTATTCACCATCTGTTTATCTTCTTTGGTGAGGGATTTGTTGAGGTCTTTGGCTCGTTTTTTTAATCAGGGTGTTTGCTTTCTTATTGTTAAGTTTTAAGAATTCTTTTTATATTTTGG
>NW_005231712.1:0-230 GCF_000412655.1 Myotis brandtii
TTAGGTATGGTATGTTATTACTGAGAATATTCTCTGTGAGATTGGTGGAATTAGTGTATTTGCAAAATGCGAGGAAATGATTAAAGGATGTGATGATGTGAAAATCAAGATGTATAAGAGAAAGAATACCTGGGCTTTGAAAAAGAGAGTGAGGAGACGTGTGTGTAAGTAAGCTGTGCGGTAATACGAGATTGCATTAGAATGTAAAGTGTGAAAAATTGAGTTCTGAA
>NW_005231713.1:0-230 GCF_000412655.1 Myotis brandtii
CTACAGTGGCTCAGGGAACTCAGGGAAACATTTACATTTACCAGTTTATAAAGGATATGATAAAGGATACAGGGGACAACCAGATGAAGAGATATAATAGGGGGAGGTCCGGGAGGGTCCCAGGTGCAGGAGGTCTGTCCCTGTGGAGTTGAGTGTGTCACCCGCCTGGTACATGGATGTGTTCGCCAACCTGGGCGCTCCCTGAACCCCATACTTCTGGAATTTTATGG
>NW_005231714.1:0-230 GCF_000412655.1 Myotis brandtii
GATCTGGGGTGGAGCTGGGTGGGGGGAGGGGCTGCGGGCCAATTGAGGTGGGTTGGGCCAATCGGGGGTGGGGCAGGCCAGGGGGATGGGTTGCAGGGGGGTTAGCCTGCTGGCACCACCCCCAGATCAGGCTGGTTTGCTGGCTGCAGTGGCATCATAGTGACAAGTCATATGGTCATTATGGCGTTCTGGTATATAGATTACATGCAATAAACATTAATATTTCAAGA
>NW_005231715.1:0-230 GCF_000412655.1 Myotis brandtii
GCCTCTACAAAACAAAACAAACAAAACAAAATACAACCAAACAAACAAAACAAACAAAGCAATGTCAGCGCTTTAGGAGCTCGCTTTGTGGAGCTTCTCTGTATCGTTATGTCCTTCCTGTTTCTGGTTTTGTTGTTATTGAAGCACATTGCACCTACCCTGTGTCTACCCTGCCCCTTCCCTCTTGCCAGCGTCCCACTCTGACTGGTGTCTTTTGTTCCCTTTGCCTC
>NW_005231716.1:0-230 GCF_000412655.1 Myotis brandtii
TTTTAAAAATGTATCTTTATTATTGAAATTATTACAGATGTCCTTCTTTTATCCCCCCATTGACCCTACTCTTCCCCTTACCTGTCCTCTCCCCAGGTCTTCACCCCACTATTATCTATGTCCATAGGTTATTCATATATGCATATAGGTTCTTTGTTTAATTTTTCCCTCCCCCCCTTCCTTCTGAGGATCCACAGTTTGTTGCATGCTTCTATGTCTCTGGATCTATT
>NW_005231717.1:0-230 GCF_000412655.1 Myotis brandtii
AAAGGGCCAGAAGGTTGAGAACCACTGCCATAGACTAAGTAAAGAATATCACCTTCACCAAGGAAGGTGAGCATCATCCAACCCTCTGGGGGTTTGAATAGAACAAAAGGCAGAGGAGAGGTGAATTTGCACTCTGCTTGAGCTGAGGCATCCATTTTCTCTTGCCCTCAGACATTGGCACTCCTAATACTCTAGTGTGGGGAGCCGGCACGGCCATGGCATACTCATGC
>NW_005231718.1:0-230 GCF_000412655.1 Myotis brandtii
GGGGCTCATCTAGAGCCCACATTAACTTCTTGAGTATTTAGAGATAAAAATACACTCTTGCTTCCTCTTACATTTATAAACCAAACTGTGGATTAGTAAGAGAAATAACCAGCCATATCCAAATCAAATAGTCAATACCTTTGAATAATCACTTTCTAGATATGCGAATTGCAGATCAGGTGATAAGCCATAATTTGAAGCATTCACACTTTTCTGAAATTATGAAAAAA
>NW_005231719.1:0-230 GCF_000412655.1 Myotis brandtii
ATTTAATCCATCTTTCAGGGGAAGAACTTTTTCAGCCGATTCCCCAAATTCAGGCTGGAAAAGCTCCCCCCCTCCCCCACCCCCCACCCTCGAAGTAGCAGGCTTAGGACTTACTGCTCCCATCAGGGCTACGGCAAGCTGCAGGGCCTGGCAAGCTGCGGAACACGTTTCTCTGGATCCCAATGAACACAATCAAGAGGTAATTTGAGTCCTTAGAGATGTTGCTTCCT
>NW_005231720.1:0-230 GCF_000412655.1 Myotis brandtii
TTAGATGGTGCAAGTAATTATCTTGACGCAGCTGCTTTATTGGGCGGGGCCAACGGTGAGGTGCTTCTTCCTCAGAGTGGAGAGAGAGAGAGAGAGAGCAATCCACAAAGATGCTGGCGGCCAGCGCCCAGCCCAGGGATCATCTCGGGCGTTACTCCCGGTTTTGCCCCGGTCCTACGTCGTTATTTAGACTTGCAGCAGATGCTGGAAGGGTCCTCGCGGCTCCCCTG
>NW_005231721.1:0-230 GCF_000412655.1 Myotis brandtii
TTGATGTATTTCTGTTCATGCTTCAAATCCCTTCTACCGTCTCCACTTTAATAGTATCTTTCCTGATTCATTTAGACAAAATTATAGCACTTCGTATACATAATAATAATGACAATCTATTTGATGATAATAGCAGGTCCTGTGTGCCTAGTAAGGACCAAATCCTAACGATGTATTAGGTAGTACCTACCTATGCTTTACAGATGAGAAAATGGACATTCTGTGAGATT
>NW_005231722.1:0-230 GCF_000412655.1 Myotis brandtii
ATGCCCCTCCTGTGCCCGCCCACCCTCACAGCTTCTCGTCCCCCCAGGCCCCTCTCCCTGAGCCTGTGCACTGGGCACGGCTCTGGGGTCTGTCCATATCTCAGTCTCCATCTCCACGCTCCACTGGTGATGCCTTTTCAAGGCTCCCTGACTTCTGTCGGCCTAACCCAGCCCTCCCTGGGGTCTGGGGAACGGAGGGACGGAGGTGGGGGCCAGCGACCTTACCTTGC
>NW_005231723.1:0-230 GCF_000412655.1 Myotis brandtii
CCGTTTCTACAAAATCGCTTGCACGCCTGTCGCGGGGCGTGCGTCCCATCCTGCTGTGGCACCCGGGGCTGGGGCTTCCTCCGAAAACAGCTGTTTGCGGGGACCTGCAGGGGGAGGGCAGGGAGAGGCTCGCTGCGCTTCGTGGGCCTGGTGCCCCCGGGGGACTGAGGTCCGCGAGGTCCCCTGTCCGCCCGCTCCCGGAGCCCCTGCGAAGCTCCGTGCTGTGGGAG
>NW_005231724.1:0-230 GCF_000412655.1 Myotis brandtii
AGGGCCTGGGGCTGGCTGCCGGGCGCTGGCACATGGCTCACGGTGTTGTTGGCGGTAGGCAGGGCTGGGCTGGGGTTCTTGATACTGACCACGGTGGCCTTCTGGAATGTTGGGGGCTGTTTGGGTGGCCGGTCCCGGCCGGGGGTGACGGGGAGGCTGTCTGGAATCAGAGTCTTTGGCCTAACCTGGGGGGAGGGGAGACGGACAGACAGGTGGATGATCGACTCTTT
>NW_005231725.1:0-230 GCF_000412655.1 Myotis brandtii
CAACCTTGGTGTATCCAGACAATGCTCTAACCAACTATCTGGCCAGGACCTAAGAAGTAACATTTTAGCTGAGTCTCTAAGGAGGAGGATGATAATAATAAAAACAGCAACGGAGAACTTTGATGGGATGCTGACTGTGTAGCAGGCAATGTTTGTAAGTCTTTATAGCACGAACACATTTAATCCTTACAATATCCCTGTGAAGGGGGTGCTATTGCTATCCTTGATTT
>NW_005231726.1:0-230 GCF_000412655.1 Myotis brandtii
AACCTTGAGGACATTGTGCTAAGTGAAATAAGCCAGTAACAAAAGGACAATTATTGTACCATTCCACTTACATGAGGTACTTAGAGTACTCAACTTCATAGAGACAGAAAATGGAACGATGGTTCCTAGGGGCTGGGGGAAATGGGGAGTTGTTGTTTAATGGGGATAGAGTTTCAGTTGTGCAAGATGAAAAAGGTCTGGAGATTAGTTGCACAACAATGTAAATGTAC
>NW_005231727.1:0-230 GCF_000412655.1 Myotis brandtii
GGTGGCTAGGTGGGAGGTAGAGGCGGCGGTAGGTCTGGCAGTAGATACACCGCAATCTGTCCTCCTGTGGCAGCACGAACCTCCGTCTTCCCCTACGCAGCGTTCCTAGATACTTTTGGTGGCATCTCTCCTTGCACAGAATGCTTAAGCTGTCCTTCTGAATCTGTATGCTGCCGACGTCCAAAAACTTGGAGGGGCTGAAACCGGTTTGGCTCAGTGGATAGAGCGTC
>NW_005231728.1:0-230 GCF_000412655.1 Myotis brandtii
CATGTCATATGAATTAAAACACACACACACAACAACACCCAAACACTGGGAGGAAATAATTTGTAATGGTTGGATTAGGGTACTTGGATGCTTTTTCCCCTAAATATTTTCCCTAAAATTTCTCTAAGTACTTATAGTTATAGTACTTAAATAATAATATATATTTTTTTCTTTTAAACAATTTTATTGAATGTATTGGGGTGACTGGTTAATAAAATTATATAGGTTTC
>NW_005231729.1:0-230 GCF_000412655.1 Myotis brandtii
ATGAATCATTTTCCATGAAAATTCTAGTGCTGTCTACTATTGTGAGTTCTCTATAGCTCTAACAAAATATTTCTCCTTTTCTAAATTTTGTGATAACTACAATAAGGATGTAGAATGAACAATATTAAGATTATCTATGCCTGGCTGGCATGGCTCAGTGGTTGTATGTTGACCTACAAACCAGGAGGTCGATGGTTCGATTCCCAGTCAGGGCACGTGCCCAGGTTTTG
>NW_005231730.1:0-230 GCF_000412655.1 Myotis brandtii
GCTGAACACCAGCATCTGGAGTGCACTGCTTCCCTGTCAGTCTAGTGAGCTGCGTGGTCCCATCTTATAGTCTCTCTGGAGGCAGAGGGAAGGCACTGAGGCTCAGTCTGTCAGCAATAAATGTTCTAAGCTATAACACAGGAGAATTTGGCCTGGCTGGTATTGTTCAGTGGTTAGAGGGTCAGCCTGCATGGGAAGAGTCGCAGGTTTGATTCCCAGTCAAGGGCATA
>NW_005231731.1:0-230 GCF_000412655.1 Myotis brandtii
GTCTGGGGAGGGCAGGTAACCAACAGGAAGTTCTGCCAGTCTTGGATTATGGAGACTCCAACAAGCATGAAGTATGGTTACTGTTGACTTCATGCATTTGGCCCAAACTGATGGACACTTTCAAGATGACCATTCCTTTAAGTTTTTATACTTAGAAGATGGTCTGGGGTGATTAGCCTATCTTTGGAACCCCTTTTTCTTGCCTGGAAAAAGTCCCCCAGAGCAAGGCT
>NW_005231732.1:0-230 GCF_000412655.1 Myotis brandtii
ATCTGTCACGATTAGGATCAACACCCAAAAACCTATGGAAACCTAATGATGCCATTTGGTTATACAGAAACCATTCCTATGTTCTTTGCTAAGGGTAGCTCCATCAGATATATGCATCTACAAGTTTACTGAACATTTCTGTGCTAGGCAACTGGATAAGTGCTTTACCAAAATGCTCACAACTCCATGAGATAGTCATTATTACTCCATTTTACAGATGAGGAAAGTGA
>NW_005231733.1:0-230 GCF_000412655.1 Myotis brandtii
GTCACCACGATGGCATGTCCTGAGGGGGAGTGACCCCATCCTCTCTCCAACACCCAGAACTCACCCTTTACTCTCGTTTGGAGGAAGGGACAGCAGGTCCCCATTGTGAAAGCTGCTCACCTACGACGTAGCCATGTCCTTTCTGGTATAAATGGTGGAGGGGGACAGTAAGTGAGGAAAAGTCACAGGTGCGTTGAAATTAACTCTCAAGTTTCCAGCTCAGACTTGTG
>NW_005231734.1:0-230 GCF_000412655.1 Myotis brandtii
TGTATATTTTTATCTTTTCATGGCCTACATTTACCCATATTTTATATTAGGATTGTGAATTATGACATTTTATTATTTGTACTTGTCTAAAATATTTTGCCCATTCTTTTACTATTATTATTTATGGTTCACTTTTTTTATTTTATGTTTCCTTTGTACAGTTTAAAGTTAAGGTTCATATGCATATTTGCATGTGCACACATGCACATACACCAACTAGAAAATCTTTT
>NW_005231735.1:0-230 GCF_000412655.1 Myotis brandtii
GAAATTGGTTCAGACTCTGCAGATTTCAAAAGAAAACTGAAATTGGAACTGAACCACGGGAAGTCAGGCCTCCAAGGCTGAGGGGCCCCGGCCCCCGGCCCCCAGCGTTCTCCTACAGATACACAGTTCCTAGGGAGCCTTTACTGTACTTCAGGAATGGGGAGATTTCACAAGAAGCCATAGCTTAAGATGCCCTAAATGGACTTCTTTTGACACCTAATATTTTTTTT
>NW_005231736.1:0-230 GCF_000412655.1 Myotis brandtii
GAGGGTCCCCTCTCCTACCTGACCCATCCCCTCCATGAAGTGTCCCCTCTCTTCCTTGTCCTGCACCTTCCATGGAGGGTTCCCTGCCCTCCATACCCTGCCACCTCCATGGAGGGTCCCCTGACCCCCTATCCTGTCCCCTTCATGGAGATCCCTGCCCCCCTGCCCTTCCCCCTCCATGGAGGGTCCCCTTTCCCCCTATCCTGTCCCCTCCATGGAGGGTCCTCTCT
>NW_005231737.1:0-230 GCF_000412655.1 Myotis brandtii
TAAATTCTCTTTTGTTGTGATTCTAATATGGTAAGTATGTATAGTAAACTCCTTTAACAACCTATGGCTTTGCTGTCAGAAAATGAACCAGCATAAAACTAAAGTAGTAAAATGAAAAAAAAAAAAAGAGTGGATTGGTTGCATAGATAAGTAAATACAAAAGAAAATTGTCTGATTGTATTGAAACTCAACAGAAAATTAAATGAATTGTGGGGTAGTGATGTGAAGAT
>NW_005231738.1:0-230 GCF_000412655.1 Myotis brandtii
GTTTTGCTGTGTTTTGAGACAAATAAAGGCAATTATTGTTTATTTTAGGGAATGGAAAGAGTGAAGTGGCTAAGATGGCCCTGAGAGACTGTGATTGAGCACTAATCGGCCTCTGGAACTCCCCCCCCCACCCCTTTTTCTATAGCCTCCTCAATACTATCTTGTTTCCTAGACATGAGAATCTAGGAGGTAATTGACAGCCCTGGAGAGACTCCTGCTCAACCTTGGAG
>NW_005231739.1:0-230 GCF_000412655.1 Myotis brandtii
TCCCGGAAATTCCTGTTTAACTGGCCAGCCTGTGTTTTTTAGTTGCTAAATCTGCTCCCTACCTGCCAGGCCCCACAGGGCATGTGGAGACGGCCTGAGAGGGTGGAGCCCCCACCCCCCAACCCCTTCCACCACGCTACCAGCTGTCCACAGAGACCACGGAGACCACCCGGAGGGGCGGGAGGAGCTCACGGGCTCTCAGCCACCTGGAGCTGTAAAGAGCAGGAGTA
>NW_005231740.1:0-230 GCF_000412655.1 Myotis brandtii
CCTGCTCAGAGGTCCTGCCTTTGGCCTGACTAAATCCACTTTCCTGGAGTTGAGCTTCCAGAGCCTTTGAATGAAATGCACAAGTTCAGAGTGTTTGAGGGGAGATTCAGGTTAAGGTAGAGGGTGTCTACCCAGAAGTGCTGCTTTAGGACTGTATTGGCATTCAATTAAGTTCACCACCCCAGGAGGAAAAAAGGAACGTGGAGGCCGGCTCGGGTCCTACAGGGAAC
>NW_005231741.1:0-230 GCF_000412655.1 Myotis brandtii
GTTTGGAAAATTTCAAACATATATATAAAGTAAGCAGCATCTCAGAGTAAACCGTTTCTAATCATCAGCCAGCTTCAATAATTCCGCCATGCTTATATTATTTATTCATTCACCCATACCCCTCTTTTAATTTTACTACTTTTTTTCTTTAGTTAAAATTTACGCAAATTGAAATGACAAATATTAGCTACAGCATTTTGACAATCAAACATACCTGGGTAACACACACC
>NW_005231742.1:0-230 GCF_000412655.1 Myotis brandtii
GCTCCCAGTAGGGACCTTAAGACAGGGAGACCCTCAGGGTTGCACCTCCCCACCTACACACCCAAACCCAGCTCTTCAGAACCCTGTATACCCATTCCCTGCACCCAGAACTGGTGCTTCACGGACCTGGGACTTTAGGACCCCGTGCATACCCACTGTTCACATGCCTAGGCCTGGTGCTTCAGGGCCCTGTGCACACCCGGATCCAGGTCTTCAGGACCCCATGCCTG
>NW_005231743.1:0-230 GCF_000412655.1 Myotis brandtii
GCTCCCAGTAGGGACCTTAAGACAGGGAGACCCTCAGCGTTGCACCTCCCCACCTACACACCCGAACCCAGCTCTTCAGAACCCTGTATACCCATTCCATGCACCCAGAACTGGTGCTTCATGGACCTGGGACTTTAGGACCCCGTGCATACCCAGTGTTCACATGCCTAGACCTGGTGCTTCAGGGCCCTGGGCACACCCGGATCCAGGTCTTCAGGACCCCATGCCTG
>NW_005231744.1:0-230 GCF_000412655.1 Myotis brandtii
TTTTTATAGCATATTTCTCTTGTGTCTTAAGTGAAATGCCTTCTCTTATTCCAGAAGATGGTATTGTTAACTTTTGAAGTTTTGTTTTCTCTGAATTGTTCCTATTACTAACAAGTGTGTTTAACTTATTTGTTATTACTTTTTTTGGTGTAGTGGTTAACAGTAAGAACACAAATTACCACTATCAGAAGAAAAATAGGGGACATCAGTAAAGATTCTATATCTATTAA
>NW_005231745.1:0-230 GCF_000412655.1 Myotis brandtii
GGCCTCGCATGCCCATCTTACCCACCCGTGTCCTCCACGAGCCACGGGACAGCAGTACCTCTGGGCGTCTGAGCACCCAGCTCTCTGAGCCAAGACCCGGCCTCCATTTCAAAGACCTCAGGTCGTCATGTTTTATTTCCTATTGCGGAATCTATGTCCCCATGTCAGGGCCATACAAGAAAATATGCAAAAAGGACACAGAAGAAGGGACTAATGAATCCATCCCACAA
>NW_005231746.1:0-230 GCF_000412655.1 Myotis brandtii
TTTTTAATATATTTTTATTGTTTACAGTATTACAGATATTTCCCATTTTTCCTCCTTTGCCCCCCTTCTGTTCACTTCCACCCTACCCCAGGCCTTCACTTCACTACTATCTGTGTCCATGGGCTATGCATATATGCATATAATTATTTGTTTAATCTTTCCCATATCACCCCCCTCCCTTTCCCTCTGAAAACTATCTGTTCCATGCTTCCATGTCTCTGGACCTATTT
>NW_005231747.1:0-230 GCF_000412655.1 Myotis brandtii
TGAATCATTCTTTGGCTCATTGCTACATCCCCTGTGCGTAGAACAGTGCCTGGCATAGAGTAGCTGCTCATCAAGTATTTACAGAATGAATGAATACATGAATGAATACATGAATGAATGAATGATGAACGGAGAGAGACTGGGGAGGGGGAGGTCGTGGTTAGCCTCCGGTCCTAACCATGGAAGAGCTCAGAAGATAGATCTTTAACTCCGCGATCAGAAAGCAGCAG
>NW_005231748.1:0-230 GCF_000412655.1 Myotis brandtii
GGCGCCAAGTGCCTCCCCACGGGCCTCCACACAGGGCCTCCACACAGGGCCTACCCATGGGGTCACCCCCCAGCAGCTGGGCTGCAGAGCCAGCACCCTGAGAGAGGGCTGCGAGCTGTGTGCTCCCCACAGCTGGCAGGAGCCCCTCTGACGCCCGTGTGCTCCCCACAGCTGGCGGAGCCCCTCTGAACCTGTGTGCTCCCACAGCTGGCGGAGCCCCTCTGACACCT
>NW_005231749.1:0-230 GCF_000412655.1 Myotis brandtii
GAAATTGTGGAGGAGAAGGAAGTCGGTGCCGGCTTGCTGTTGCCCCTTGAGAACGCAGGCACAGGAACACCATAGCATGTCCGGGTGCGGCCAGCCACTGGGGTCTTGGAAGGTGTCCCCTGACTACTGTCTATGAGGGTAAACCTCCGAACCGCTCACAGGAGGGCGCTGTGACATTCATCGGCCGGTGTCAGCAGAAGTGAGGGTGGAGCCTCCAAAGAATAGGTCAC
>NW_005231750.1:0-230 GCF_000412655.1 Myotis brandtii
TGAACAATAAAGATTTAATTAAAAAAAAGAAAAGAAAGTGGCAGTGCACTCCAGCCAAAGCCACCAAGGACACACCTGCAGTTAAACAAGTTGGGTTATTACTCACTGTAGTGAGGGAGGATGCACACCATGGAGAGCAGGGGCATCTCAGAAAGAGGGTGTTAGAAAGGACCTGTTACAGGATGTGGGCTGCGGTTGGGTGATTGTGGGAGGGTCCAAGGAAGCAAGGT
>NW_005231751.1:0-230 GCF_000412655.1 Myotis brandtii
TTTTTGTGCACTTGCAGTGGCCCCACCCCTTCTGGCCAATGATTTCTATTCCTGGTTATACTGACAGGTACCTTTCTTATGTCACCCCAACTTTGCTGTGCATCATCCATCTCCCCTTTATCCCATCCCTAACCCCAGTGATCTGCGGGGAATGGACCAGTGGTTCCCTGGGGAGTGCAAAATTACAGTTTCCTGGTGAAGCTTCCCAAATGACCATGCTTATAATGTCT
>NW_005231752.1:0-230 GCF_000412655.1 Myotis brandtii
TTTTGCTCTCAGAGGGGTTTTCCTTCTGAGTTACTGTTCTGCACTCATTGGAATCAGGTCCAAAATGATTTTTTAGAATTGCCAACCTTGGCTTAGAGCATCATGAATATCTGAAGGTGGCTTTACATGGTTACAACCAGACATCATGCTCAGAAACCCTAGGGCAGAGGAGAAGCTCCAGGCTTGATGGGCAGCATCTAGATGGGCCATGACATGCCTGGCGACCATCT
>NW_005231753.1:0-230 GCF_000412655.1 Myotis brandtii
TCATCATCAAATCCAGTCTCGTTATTTTATAATTAAAGAAGTAAGACACAACTTTGATAAATGTTTACACAAAAGCCATTTTCCAAATGCAATTACTATAAAATTGGGAAAAATAGCTTGCCATGGATAAGAGGACTTGGAAGGAAGAGACAGGAAACAAAGGGTAAGGTTGAATGGGCCCTTCCTTTGCAGATCCTCCCATACACACACACACACACACACACACACAC
>NW_005231754.1:0-230 GCF_000412655.1 Myotis brandtii
CTTGTGCAGATCAGCAGAAGACAGTTCTGACTGGGGGCGCCCCGCCAGGGGAGAGAGTGAAAAGACTTTCCTGTTTCTCAAAGGTGGTGTGGGTCTTAGAAAGTTCTCCGTGCTGAGTGCATTATTGAGAATTTGGTACCAAATGCAGGGAGAGCTCCTGGAAAGGCTGCCAAAATGAGCATCACAGAGAGAAGAGTAGAAAAGTGAATAGTGAGGATGGTGGCCGCCCT
>NW_005231755.1:0-230 GCF_000412655.1 Myotis brandtii
AGCTACAAAGCGATCCAGCTTGTGACTGCCTCTGCTGGGCCTGGGTGTGCCTGGGAGGGGCCAAGCTGCAGAGCAATGCCTCCTTCTACCAGCACCAAGCCCATGGGGCAGCTGAGCAAAAAGCCAAGGTCACTCCGAGATCCACCTCCACCTACCAGCTTTCTGTTGGGGCCAGTCACTGAAAGAGCTCCTGTTGGTATGTGAGTTGCATGAGGTAAGTGAGTCATCAG
>NW_005231756.1:0-230 GCF_000412655.1 Myotis brandtii
GAGCCATGGGCTTGGGCTGCCCTCGCTTCATTCCCTGTCCATTGCCTCCCGCACCCAACCAGCGTCTCCTCCAAGGGCTGCGCCCGCTGCGTGGATGCGCCCAGTTGGGCTCCGAGGCTGCCTCCCCTGGTGCCAGGAGCCCCTCCCGGGGGCCCCACCCTGAGGGCTCCACCCACCCACGGTCCCACTGCCGGGGCCAGCACCTGATATTTCGAAAGTGTAACCACACG
>NW_005231757.1:0-230 GCF_000412655.1 Myotis brandtii
TTATATCAGACAAAATAGACTTTAAAACAAAGGCTATTAGAAAAGACAAAGAAGGGCATTTTATAATGATGAAGGGATCAATCTCACAAGAAGATATAACTCTTAAAAACATCTACCCAACAAAGTTAGGAACACCTAAATAAAAGGGTGAGCAAAGGTAGTTTAGAGTTGTGAGTATGGAAAACACAGAGAGTATTCTTGTATTATTATTTATTAACTAGAGGCCCAGT
>NW_005231758.1:0-230 GCF_000412655.1 Myotis brandtii
TTTTCACCTTACATGAAACTTCGCTTTATATTGTACTGCTGTAGCTGTGAAACAAGAATCCTATGAAAGGGGTTACAGTAGTATTAAATGACATTGTCCATGAGAGTATCCATGTTAAATTTCTTAAAGGACAGCGTGTCTGATTTTCATTATCTTCATGTCCATTTCTCAGAGCCTGAGAACTTGTGTCAATGTTTTTAGTTGTTGCTGATATTAGCAGTGGTTTTGGA
>NW_005231759.1:0-230 GCF_000412655.1 Myotis brandtii
CTCTTTTCTATGCCAATAGTTATAAAACAGCTGTGATTATATTTCTATTATGTGCCCTTCCCCCATCAGTTAGTCCACCTGAAGCTTCCCCACACCAACTACCTCCAATCAGAGCACACCCAAAACCCTTTCCTTTGTTCCACTATTAAAGTTTTCCCACTATTAAAGTTTCCCAATACACAAGTGATGGTGGCTGACTCTGCTATGGTGAGTTCCTAATAAATAGCATC
>NW_005231760.1:0-230 GCF_000412655.1 Myotis brandtii
TGGGCTCTTTTGACCCCAGGTTCACTCTTTTAGGGAGATCAGGAGATAAGAGGTCAGTATAAGCCAGGAATCTGGAGTCAGTGTCCAGCTCATTACCTGGTAATACGTTCTAAGTCCTAGTCAGGAACCAGTGGCCATAGACCTGACTATATTTGGCTGCAGACAGGGCACAGGATAGGGTAATGCCAGCCAGCTGGGCTCTCCAATTCTTCTCCAGCAAGAAGGTCAGT
>NW_005231761.1:0-230 GCF_000412655.1 Myotis brandtii
TGCAAAGCATGCGCTCTACCGCTGAGCTACATCCCCCACTTGCTAGAGCTTGCTTTCCTTTCCTCCCTTAGCAGTTTCTTCGTGCAGGGCATGTGCACACTGACGGTCTCCGGGGAGCACGATACCCCAGAAGTTGCAAACCCCAGCGGGCAGCGTCCCAAGGGTTTCCAGGGCTCTCTACTAAATGCCTACAGGGGCGCGGGCCTAGACGGAAGGACGCCCCGGGGAGG
>NW_005231762.1:0-230 GCF_000412655.1 Myotis brandtii
AAAGAAAAACATCTAAACATTTTGAGGATTATTGGACGTTGACATTCAGAGACTTACAGTATCAACATGTCTCCTTTTTGTGAGTATGACATATGGGGACCAGTAAATAAATAGAGCACTGAAAAAAAAAATAAATAGAGCACTGGGTAATAATATGTAGCTCATAATAAATCTGTAGACCCACCCTAATCTCCTAATGTAAACTTAAGATAGACATATTTGATTAGTGC
>NW_005231763.1:0-230 GCF_000412655.1 Myotis brandtii
TGAACAATAAAGATTTAATTAAAAAAAAAAGAATCTTAATGAGAGCTCAAGAGACGCAGTGAGACTTTCAAAGATCTTAATGAGAATTTCAAAGACATGAAAAAGAATTTCAGACAGTCAGAAATTAAGCATACTCTTACTGAAACAAAGAATAATTTGCATGGATTCAACAATACAGTTGAAAATTCTGAGAATTGTCAAGGGCGGGGAAAAAAAAGGACACATATGTA
>NW_005231764.1:0-230 GCF_000412655.1 Myotis brandtii
TGAAAAACCATTTCTCTATACGCAGCCTAATAAGGACACTCTCTGGTGCCCGCCAGATGCGGGGACTCCTCGCTCAGAGGGGATTCCGGCGCCGTAGTGCTCACAGGAAGGGGGGCGCCCCAGTCCTGCTCGGCAGCCACCGAGCTCCTGCCAGGTGACAACCAGCAAATGTGGGGCTGACCGGCACTAGACGGCCCAGGTAACATTCATAGGGTTTAACCAACTGGGGT
>NW_005231765.1:0-230 GCF_000412655.1 Myotis brandtii
ATGGTATTGAGCCAAAGTTATTCAAAAATTAATGGTTGATATGTAGAATGTGTTTATTATATCATAGTTTTGGAAATATAGTGATTCCAAAACTGACAAAGCATTCTATAAGCAAAAATTGAAAATGATTAAACATTAAATTTGTCATAAAATCTAATTTTTAGAAAGTCAGGGAAATATTTTGCCCCCAAAGATATAATAAATGTATATATGCACAGACACACATAGAC
>NW_005231766.1:0-230 GCF_000412655.1 Myotis brandtii
GTTGTTGTATTTATTAGGGTTTTATTTAACTTTGACAAGAGTATGTGTTCACAGGAGAAAATTCAGAGATTGCAAAACATACAAGGTAAAAATCATTCTTGCAATCAAAGTCACCATGAGAGATGAAGACTTCTTAAACAGATGACTGTTAGGGTGGCAATGAACTTCTTTCTCAAATCATAAGGGAAGCCCGTTGGCAGGGTGCACATCCTGGACCTTGAGGGCCTGGC
>NW_005231767.1:0-230 GCF_000412655.1 Myotis brandtii
ATAACCTTTTCCTTCTAATATTAACCTTCTTGTGTCTTTATATTTAGAGTAATTACATAAATTTTAGATAGTGTACAGTTGGGTCTTACTTTTTTTATACAATCTGACAATCCCTGACTTTTAGTTGGTGTATTCAGATCATTTACATTCAACTTAACTGTTGAAATGGCAGGATTTAAACCTTCCATCTTGCTAGTGGTTTTGTATTAGTCCCATCTGTTCTTTGCTCC
>NW_005231768.1:0-230 GCF_000412655.1 Myotis brandtii
CTAGCACAGATCCAGGCCAGAACCTCTGGGGCGGGTTGGCTTGAGTTTCTGCCTCAGTCTCCATGCTTTTCAAAGCCACAGCTAGGTGCGCAGCAGCAACAGTTTGGTTTTGTTTGCCGGTTGGCCTGCTTCCAGGAGACGGGAGGGAGCCGCGGGCTGGTGCCCGTTCCCATCTATGCGGGGAACATAGAACGGCTGACCCCACAGCAGCTGACCTCCCAGCCTCAGCT
>NW_005231769.1:0-230 GCF_000412655.1 Myotis brandtii
ATGACCTGGGAGGCTGGCCAGAGAAGGGGACTTAACGGATAACATAAAGAATAGTAAACATACCATAAATGTACAGCTCAATCCATTTTCATGAACCCTACAACCAGCTCTCAGCTCCTGAAACAGGGCATCGCTAGCAACACAGAGCCTCTCTGACTCGAGCTGCCTTGCAGTAACTACCACTCCCCTAAGGGGTAACTCCTTCCCTGAATTCTAACACCCTAGATTGA
>NW_005231770.1:0-230 GCF_000412655.1 Myotis brandtii
CTGCATATCAGATTATTCGGAAATTAGAAACTAGACGAGCTGGATTAGATTGCGTTTAAGATCTAAAGTCATTGATGTGATTACTCTCCTTTTTTTGATGTGATTACTTAATAATTATTTTACTTGGGGAAATGCAAGGACCGGGTCTGAAGGAAATGTCTACTCAGCGAGGATCTTTTATGCTGCTTAAATGTGTTTTTATTTTTCTTTCAATGTTCAAAAATCATACA
>NW_005231771.1:0-230 GCF_000412655.1 Myotis brandtii
GCACAGCCTGGTCCTCCCGCTCTCCCGACCTCACGGCCGCTGGCCTGTCCTCGCCAGGGCGCGGTGTACGTCTACTTCGGCTCCAAGAGAGGAAAACTGTCCCCGGCCCCCGACGTCACCATCTCCTGCCAGGTATGTCCCCTCGGCCGGCGAGGCCTGGGGCTGGGCGTCCCCCACCCAGGTGAGGACACGCGGCTCCGTCCCCAGGACACGTACTGCAACCTGGGCTG
>NW_005231772.1:0-230 GCF_000412655.1 Myotis brandtii
CAGGCAGGTGACCAGCTCTGTGACCAGCTCTGCGGGTCACACTTCACCCGGGCTAGCCAACGAGGCACTTTTTTTCTCTTTTCCAAATGCCTTGAGCGGATCACACATCGGGTGTCAAGCAGGGCACCAAAGGGTGGATTCCTCGGTAACTGAAATAAAGATGTTGTTGTATAATAATAAGAAAAATTCAGTTATAGATAATCAGGCTCATTGGATTTCTTCTTCTTTTT
>NW_005231773.1:0-230 GCF_000412655.1 Myotis brandtii
TTCATGGCGCACTTACTACATTCCCCAGGAGCTCCCGTGGAGGAGTGGGGCTGGCAGGCTTTTCCTGGCCGTCTACCCAGCACTCACTGCTCCAGGGCGTGGAGAACCGGGTATCAGGGCCTCCAGTCTCTGATCCAGGGAAGTTCGAGATGGTTGAGTCCTGCTCCCGGCGATGGAGGCTCATGCCAGGCTCGGGGGTGGGCGTGGGGCTGTGGGGAGGAGAGGTCCAG
>NW_005231774.1:0-230 GCF_000412655.1 Myotis brandtii
CTCTCTGAAATTAATAAAAAAATATATTTAAAAAAGTGAAATAAAATGGGGGGGCGGGGATCGGGGGTGCCTCTCTGGCTGCCAGGGGGCCCTGGCTTGTCATTCTCCTCATGAATCCGTCCACTCCCAGGACGGACCAACCGCTGGAGGGGCAGGTGCTGGGTCGCTGGGGGACGGGCCGTGCACGCGGCCACCTGCTCCCCTTGGCTTCCCTGAAACCCCTGCGTTTC
>NW_005231775.1:0-230 GCF_000412655.1 Myotis brandtii
TCAGCCATGGAGCCCCCTTGGGTGCTGCAGTGGCTGATGCCTCACTCTTGATGATGAACTGGGATGAGGTCTTTCCTGGGGACAGGCAGACCCAGGGGCACTGTGGACGTGGATGGGAACCAATTACATCTTTATTTTTCCCAACTTCTGCCTGAAATTTGACATGTAGACAACAAACCACCATCAGATTAACAGTACCAGCGACTTCATCACCAGTACAAATCATAGAG
>NW_005231776.1:0-230 GCF_000412655.1 Myotis brandtii
ACATTTCACTCACACTGAGGCAGCCCTAAAGCAAATCGCAGCCCCCACAGCTCTGTGGACGAAAGTGTTTGCGAGTCCCAGCCCGCAGGACATTTTCAACATAAAAGAGGCCCAAAGCTGGTTCTCGCATTCCCTAGCCTCTCTTGACATAGGGTGTCTGGAACAGGGTAACGAAGACTCACACGATACCTTGAAAGAGGAGAATGAATGGTCACCTATATATTTGCTAA
>NW_005231777.1:0-230 GCF_000412655.1 Myotis brandtii
CCCTGCCAGGGGTTAGCCACAGCTGGACAGGTGAGGCCGGGATCTGCCACTAGAAACAAAGTGAATAGCACACGCCCTGTGACATACATGGGCCTTCCTCAAGTCGCTAGGTGACATGTTCCAAAGGCAGGGCCTGCGTCCTGCTTTTGAAGTGCGGCTGCGATCGACACGATGGGCATTTAGAGAGAGAGATGATAAAATGATGGGGTGGGAGGTGCAGGAGGGAGCAG
>NW_005231778.1:0-230 GCF_000412655.1 Myotis brandtii
TCCTGTTTTAAGTAGCACTGTATCTCTCATTGCTTGTGGTCTGTCCTGAGTGCTCATCTTTCTGCTCTGATTACCTTATCCCATCTGATTTATGGAGTCTGTTGAAAAGTTATAGTTGATTAATGTCCACCTATTTATTTCAGTTTCAAATGAAGAATGATTACTTATGAGCATGTTTTTGTACTCAAATGAATATTTTTTGGTAACTTGATCTTATGTTTAGAACAAGA
>NW_005231779.1:0-230 GCF_000412655.1 Myotis brandtii
TCCCTGCCCTGTCCCCTCCATGGAGTGTCCCCTCTCCCTACTGCTCTGTCCCCTCCATGGAGGGTTCCCTGTTCCCCTGCTCTGCCCCCTCCATGGAGGGTCCCCTCTCCTCCTTGCCCAGTACACTCAATGGAGGGTCACCACTTTCCCTGCCCTTCCTCCTCCATGGAGAATCCCCTCTCTTCCCTGACCAGCCAATCCATGGAGGGTCCTGTGTTCCCCATCCCCAC
>NW_005231780.1:0-230 GCF_000412655.1 Myotis brandtii
TTAACATTCATAGTGATAATTTCCCTGAACTCTGGGGCATATGGTCCAGATCGAAGGTGCCCACCAATTGTTCTGCTCAAGTGAGACAGACATTCACTAAGGAATTTCTGAAAACTGGGGACAAAGAGAACCTCCTAAAAGACTCTAGAAAAAGAAAACAAGTCCTATATAAAAGGTCAGAAATAATAATGCCATTACTCCTCTATAATAATGGAAATGACTTCTGAAAG
>NW_005231781.1:0-230 GCF_000412655.1 Myotis brandtii
CATGTGGCTCTCGAGCTGCGGTTTGCCGACCACTGGTGTAGGGTAAAGTCTCCCTGGTCATCCCCCCCTCCCGCCCCTGCCTCCCTTCTACAGAGCCCGCCACACAGGGAGTCTAGGGCTCCACTGACACTGTGAGCGTCATGGGGAGAAGGCCCACTTCCCCTGGGAAGGGATGAACATTCTGGCTCCCTACTCACTTTCTCTGACAGCACCCTGGTGTGTGTGTGTGT
>NW_005231782.1:0-230 GCF_000412655.1 Myotis brandtii
CTGCCTGGACTTGAATTCTGATGGTACCATGCCCTGGCCTCTGACCTTGGCGGGTTCATCAGTGCCTCTAAGGCTCAGTATCTCTAACAGTAAGGTGGGCATAACAGTTAATACCACTTCGTAGGATTGCTGTCAAGATTAAACGAGAAAAGATATGCTAAGCGCTGAACACAATTCCTAGCACACTCGATAGAAGTGACTTGTTACTTTAAATACGTAAAAATGTGTGT
>NW_005231783.1:0-230 GCF_000412655.1 Myotis brandtii
ACACTGTAGAAAGTGTTAATAGACATTGCTAGAAAAAAGATTCTGTGCTCAAATAAGTTTAGGAAACTCTGGAATAAACAACTTTTTCTTCAGTAGGAGTTTTGAGAGCCTTTAGTATGTGAATGTATATTGTGACTCTCTAGGAGGGGCTACTATAGGCAGGGATGAACAGTGCCCAGAGCCTTGATGTGTCAGAAAGAAAGAAAGAGAGAAAGAGAGAAAGAGAGAAA
>NW_005231784.1:0-230 GCF_000412655.1 Myotis brandtii
TTTTTCATCGCAGAACTAGGTCAAGTCGATGCCCTGGGATTCAGCACAGTATTCGGAAGCTCTGACTTTCCCAGGTGACACAGGACATATCTGTGAGGCTGGGGATGCTCATGGCCCCCCTTCTTGTTTCTTCTAGAAATTTTATTAAAATGTGTTTATGTTCATTTTTTCTTTGAGTTTTTTTCTTTTTAAGATATTTCACTTTGCCTTTTCTTCTCTCTAGGGAGGAA
>NW_005231785.1:0-230 GCF_000412655.1 Myotis brandtii
TCATATGACAAAGATGATTAACTAGTAGACTTCAAAGATGTTGTGAAATTGTAATACACGTACTTAAAAAATCCAGAGAAATAGGTCTTCTCTTTTTTAGGAAAATAATAAAACATATGAAGAATCATTCTATGATTCCAAGAATTCAGAAGAACAGCAAAAAAGGAACTGAGTCACAACTACCAGTATTAATATGCTCTCCACTTTTATAGTTTTTGTATGTCTCACAT
>NW_005231786.1:0-230 GCF_000412655.1 Myotis brandtii
GGCCTGGCCAGCAATCAGGGCCATCTGTGGGGCAACCAGCAGGTGGAGTAATCGGGGCCCCCCTGCTGGCACCTGCCTTGGCTGGAGGCCTGGCACTGCCCACTGGCTGGCACCGCCCTCCCGATTGCCACCACTGGCAGGTCGCCTCCCTCTGGGAGGGGGGGGCAGACACTCAACGCAGGAGCTGCCCTCAACCAGGGGCAGCTCCTGCATTGAGTGTCTGCCCCCTG
>NW_005231787.1:0-230 GCF_000412655.1 Myotis brandtii
GGTGCACAAAAATTTGTGCACTGGGGGGGGGGTTCCTTCAAGCCTGGCCTGCCCCCTCTGGAAGCCCTCAGGGAAGAGACAGCTTCCACCTTGTTTATTTCACCATGGAGAGCTAGATCAGAGGATGTCCTACTGCTGGCTTAGGCCCGGTTCCCGTGGCCTCCCTTTGTGGGAGATGACCTGAAGAATCAGAGGAAGGCGCCGCCCCCATCACCCCACTGCTGCTGCCA
>NW_005231788.1:0-230 GCF_000412655.1 Myotis brandtii
AGACAACCGTGTTGTCACTCCCCAAAGTTTCCTCCTTTGTAGTCAATGCCCCTCCTTCCAGTTCTAGGGAACTACTGCTCTGTTTTCTCTCCCTCTGTCCCTGTCTCGTGTGTGTGTGTTTTTTTCAGAATGTCGAATAAATGAAATCATAAGTCTGTACCCCTTGACCTGGCTTCTTTCACTTAGCACAGTACATTGAGGATTCACTCCTGTGGTATGCATCGGTAGCT
>NW_005231789.1:0-230 GCF_000412655.1 Myotis brandtii
AACTTCTTCTCCACTACCCTTCTTTGTCCAGGCACCCATGTCTGACCAACCCTCCTTGTGATGGACACTTTCTATGTCAGGTCTTAGAGCCCAGGCACAATGTGTGCCTTCAATGAGTCTTTGTTCAGTTAGGTTGCAGTCCAGTCTTGCCAGCCACAGGGCCATTCTGCCTCCAAGTTGATCCTATATTTTTATCTTGGTGCATGGCATATGGGATTTAAAGTTTTTCT
>NW_005231790.1:0-230 GCF_000412655.1 Myotis brandtii
TATCATTTGATACGGTTTCATATTTTTGAGTAAACATCTCCACTTGTGGCAAGTCAATATCCAAGTGATTTATATAAAACAGAAACACAAAAACTTAGAAAAATAAAGCTAACTAGTTTTTGTAGAGGTCAGTAAATCTGGTGTAGTCTACTTTTTTTATTGTTAATAAAATTCACATGTTCTTAAAATATATTTTTTAAAAAATCACTCAGTGATTTCAAGCTATCACC
>NW_005231791.1:0-230 GCF_000412655.1 Myotis brandtii
CACATGTAGCTATTGGACACTAAAAATGTGACTAGTATAACTGAGGAATTGATTCTAACGTCTTTAAATTAGTTTAAGTAGCCATATACGGCTAGTAGGTACCCTTTCAGACAACACAGAACTGAGGAAAAATGTATTTTTATAAAAAAAAATAATATGAAGCAGCTGGTTATCACTGAAAGAAGAAAAGAGATCCAATCAGTCTTCTTATGAGAACATCTTGTGGGCTT
>NW_005231792.1:0-230 GCF_000412655.1 Myotis brandtii
AGACTGAGGGATGCTGAAGGAATCATGTCTAGGAGAAGAGGACTCATCAGTGTGCCCTTTTTGGGGTCTGGGATGAGGAGAGAGAATAGTATATATACATATGAGGGTAATATGCCTTTAAGTAGAGCCGATCTCACCTGCAGATGGAATTGGCAGGTGTTGGGGTATATGTACTGAAACAGTCCCAGCCTCTTTATTAATAGTTTTAACAACTATGACTTAGTGTCTAT
>NW_005231793.1:0-230 GCF_000412655.1 Myotis brandtii
GCATGTGGCTAGAGAGCCGCAGTTTGCCGACCACGGCTCTGGGGGGAAGTAGCAGAGCCTTCATTGACCTCCAAGGAGGGGCCACATTTCTGGAGACTCTTCCCCGGGGGTGCGCCCTGTCTCCCAGACCCTCCAGCAGAAGGCAGTGCAAAGCGCCCCACCCACAGAGCGCCTGCTGCCAGGGCCCCCTAACTGATGGACAAATGGATTCCTGAATCCTCCAAGCTGAG
>NW_005231794.1:0-230 GCF_000412655.1 Myotis brandtii
GTAAAAAAGATTAGTACACCATAAACCTGGAAAACAAGTCTGAAGTCTCTGGCGCTCTGAATGTGCCTGTATTACTGTACTGCTAATTATTAGTAATGAAATAATTTCGTACTCCCTTTTCATTGGTTTTAACCAAATGAAGTTGCCAAATGTTGAATCTCAGAGGGAAGGTGAGGGTGGATAGGTGGGTGGGAGAGATTAACCCAAGAACTTGTATGCATATATGCATA
>NW_005231795.1:0-230 GCF_000412655.1 Myotis brandtii
ACTTTTGACTCCCCCAAAACTTAACTACTAACAGCCTACTGTTAGTCTTAAATAGCCTTAAACCATTAACACATACTGTTGTATGTTATGTCTTATACGCTGCATTCTTACCATAAAGCTACAGAAAAGGACATGTTGAAGTCCCGAGGAAGAGGAAATGCAGGTACAGTGTTTATTGAAAACCCTGCAGGTTGGAAGGGGTGGGGTGTGCGGTGCAGGAGGAGCAGCGG
>NW_005231796.1:0-230 GCF_000412655.1 Myotis brandtii
ATGTGTTAAGTGTAAAAGCCTTTCAAACTGTCACTTTATATGTCTTACACATGGAGTTCTTATTTGTATATTAAATCCCTTTAGGTCTCACAGCATGCCTACACATTTTTCTTTTTTAATTTGAGTACCCATGTCTGTTCACTCTTTGTCTTGCTGTATCACAGAAGGAACACTCCCAGTTACTATGAACTCTAACAAGTTCTGGACACTACTAGATCTTTTAAATTATC
>NW_005231797.1:0-230 GCF_000412655.1 Myotis brandtii
CTTTTTCATGTTCTCACTCTCCACATCCAGCTGGCTCCTCCCTCAGGCTATATATAGAATCTGACGCTGTCTCACCACCTCCCTGGCCACACCCTGGTGCGAGCCCCATGTCTCTCACCTAGATTAATGCAGTGTATTTCCAACTGGTCTTCCACCCTGGCCCATATACAGTCTCTTCTCAATCCAGCAGATTGATAAATCAGATCCTGTTACTCCTTTGTTCAACCTTC
>NW_005231798.1:0-230 GCF_000412655.1 Myotis brandtii
ATATACTAGAGGCCCGGTGATGAAATTCGTGCACGGGGTACGGTCACTAGGCCTGGCCTGTGATCAGGGCCATCTTCCCCTGCCAGCAGTCAGCCCCGCCCCCCTGCCGCCACCCACCCCCAGTTCCCCTTTCGCCATCGGGCGATCAAAGCCTGCCAGCTGCTGGGAGGGACCAAGAGGTTGGCCGGCAGTTCCCGCTGGATTGGGGCCTGTGGGCTAGAGGCAGCTCC
>NW_005231799.1:0-230 GCF_000412655.1 Myotis brandtii
TGTCTTTCTGAAAGCACAGAGTGCAGGAGGTGGTGAGGGGCACAAAATAAGGCTGAACAGCCGGCCGGACTCAGGTAACAAAGGCTCTTACAGGGATGGAGATGGCACAGTCGGTTTCGTTTAATAGGAGGTCACGCTGACCTATGAGCGTGGAAGGTGGTCCAGAAGCGGTTGGCGAGAAGGGAGGCAGGAGAAGCAGTCAAGAGACAACTGGAACCAGAGAGAAGGGG
>NW_005231800.1:0-230 GCF_000412655.1 Myotis brandtii
GTCTCTGCTCCTCAGGACATAGGGACCCTGTGGCATCTCAACACCCGCTTTGTCCCCGGGCGTCAGTGGACGCGTCTGAGCATCCGTTCCTGCCCCATCGGTCCAGGTGGGATCTCTCCTCCCCCCACACGGGCCCCCTACGGCTCCCTGGTGTTCAGGCCCCGACACACCTGGGGGATTGGAGGGAGTCCCAGTGCAAGGTCGGCCCCCTCTCCACCTGCCAGCAGGAG
>NW_005231801.1:0-230 GCF_000412655.1 Myotis brandtii
GGGCCTCTAGTTAACTGATTTAAAAAAAAAAAACAACATCAAAATTATTTTAAAATACGTATAAAAAGCAGAAAAATATTTATCCAGAAATTATTTTTTAAATATATAAAGAAAATAGGGAAATAGGAGATTAATTCTATATAATGGAATTATGTTAATTTTGAACAGAACTGATTTTGTGATGACAATATTTCTAAATTTAATAAAATAAATATCCTTTCCTTAAAAAA
>NW_005231802.1:0-230 GCF_000412655.1 Myotis brandtii
AAACATACTCTTACCATATAATCCAGCTATTGTGCTCCTTTGTATTTACCAAAGGAGTGGGAAACATATGTCCACACAAATCATGCACATGGTTGTTCATTCATAATCGCCAAAAGTTGGAAGCAACCATGATGTCTTTCAGTAGGTGAATGGATAAATGAACTGTGGTCCATCCAGATAATAGAACATGATTCAGCACTACAAAGAAAGGAGCTATCAAGCCATGCAAA
>NW_005231803.1:0-230 GCF_000412655.1 Myotis brandtii
TAAAAAATGGGCACAGGACCTGAATAGACACTTCTCCCAAAAAAGACATACAAATGGCCAAAAGATATATAAAAAGACACTCAAGTTCACCAGCTATTAGGGAAATGCAAATCAGAACTACAAAGAGATCAAGCCCCATATCTTTTAGAATGGCTATTATCAGTAAGACAGGCAATAACAAGTGTTAGAGAGTTTGTGGAGAAAAAGGAACCCTCATTCACTGCTGTTGG
>NW_005231804.1:0-230 GCF_000412655.1 Myotis brandtii
TAAATCACACAGTACTCATCCTTAGGACTCTTTCATGGGTGCCCCTTATACTTAATACAAAATTTACCGTGGTCTCACCGTGGTCTACCAGGCCCTACATTGCCTGGTCCCTGCCTGCTTCTCATTCTGTAACTCATCCTCGGTCTCTCCACCCCTAACTTTCTAAGCCTCAACCCCATTGGCTTCCTTTTGGGACCTAAATCATGCCAAGCTTAATATCATTGTAAGGC
>NW_005231805.1:0-230 GCF_000412655.1 Myotis brandtii
TAAATCACACAGTACTCATCCTTAGGACTCTTTCATGAGTGCCCCTTATACTTAATACAAAATCTACCGTGATCTCACCGTGGTCTACCAGGCCCTACATTGTCTGGTCCCTGCCTGCTTCTCATTCTGTAACTCATCCTTGGTCTCTCCACCCCTAACTTTCTAAACCTCAACCCCATTGGCTTCCTTTTGCGACCTAAATCATGCCAAGCTTAATATCATTGTAAGGC
>NW_005231806.1:0-230 GCF_000412655.1 Myotis brandtii
CGCGGTCAAGTTAGGGTATTAGCCTTGTTAGACAATGGATCAGATACTTCTTTGATGGATTCCAGCCTTTTAACTGAACTAGGCTGCCAAGGGGAAGAGCTAAACCTACGAATTAATACAGTAGCTGGGCAAAGTAATATGAAGTCTAAACGAGCGACAGTCAAGATTCTTTCAGTTGAGGGACCTGAAACAGTCGACATCCGTGTATGGTCTGTTGATAGGCTTCCAGA
>NW_005231807.1:0-230 GCF_000412655.1 Myotis brandtii
GTTTTGGGCAGTTCTGGAACAAAATCCATGTGAATGAGACAGAGAGAACCACACTGGCTGGTTTCCATGGTCATTTTCTACCAAAACCCACCCATCTCCTTTGCCTCTGCACAGCTCCAAAAGAGCTGGTCACATGTGATCACATAATTGAGGCCCATCAAGTAGGTCAGGTTTTCAATCTGACCCCCTGAATTTGGCTGCAGCCCTGTGATGTGCTTTGATCAGTGAAA
>NW_005231808.1:0-230 GCF_000412655.1 Myotis brandtii
CATCCCCCGTCAGCTACCGCACTAGCACCTGGACCAGGACATTCCTCATTCCCGTGTTAGGAGCTGGTTAACTGCGGCGTTCCCATAGCCACCTTCCCCGCGCACCCGCGTTGGGGGACAAGCAGCAGGCGGCAGTGGGGCAAAGAGCCACGTCCTGAGCTCGTCCGTGGTGGAGCCTCATATTAACCCCACCTGCTAGGATTTTTCCATCTTACAGATGAGGACCCTGA
>NW_005231809.1:0-230 GCF_000412655.1 Myotis brandtii
CAGTAAGTTCACCAAGAGTAAGAGTCACCTCATTTCTTTGTTGAATATGATATTATTTGGTCAGCAAAACCCATTGGCATTGTATATTTGAGCTTTTATAAGGCTTCTGACAAAGTTTTTCATGATATTCATTTGCACAAGATGGAGATATATAAACTAGAATGTGGAGAACTACAGAAATTTGAGAGTGTGGTCCCTAATATAAAGAGATTCTGGGGAAATGACTTGCA
>NW_005231810.1:0-230 GCF_000412655.1 Myotis brandtii
ATGCAAGAACCATCACTGGGCCTGAACAGAGAGCGTGCTGCTGTGCGTGGACCCAGTGCCTACATGATAACGCGCAGTTTGCAGGAACGTCCAGTCTTACTTAGCAGGAGAGTGACGGGCCGGCTGTCCTCTTGGATGGTCAGACCTTCGTGGCGGACAAGGGAGGTGCTGCGGAGGCCGCTTGCTGTCCAGAAGAAGAGAGAGAGGAAGACGTGGGGAGCACCCCACTT
>NW_005231811.1:0-230 GCF_000412655.1 Myotis brandtii
CTTATTTATTAGTTTCTAAAACACTACTCACACAGTGTAGGACCTCAAGTAATACTTAATGAATGTCAAATAAGTGAATAATACATATAAAGCGCCTGGCTCTTTTCCTGAAATATAGTATAAGCTCAGCAAATAACTATTAGAAAAATAATTACTTTGAGGAATGAATGAATGAGTGAATGAATGGGAAAGGTAGGGGAACTCTAAATCTCTGAAGAGGAAGATACTCT
>NW_005231812.1:0-230 GCF_000412655.1 Myotis brandtii
CTCTCTCTAAAAATCAATAAAAACATATTAAAAAGAAGACATACAAAACAATGTCCCTCTTACAAGAAGTTACAGCCTCAAACTTGTAACATATACCTTCAAGAAAGTATGTGTAAACACAAACCTGCAAGGTATTACAAGTAGTACAACAGAAGTATGTACAAGATGCAGTATGTCATAACAGCAGAACAATTTTCTCAGCATCCAATGAGGAGGTTAATTCCCCCCCC
>NW_005231813.1:0-230 GCF_000412655.1 Myotis brandtii
CTTATATTTCCTTAGTTGGAAAACTTGCTATTTTTTTATAACAGCCGCTGAACTGAGGTGGGGTGAGAGGCAGAGCGTGGTGGTGATGGACACGCTGGGCCCGATGGCCATTGTGAAATCTGCCAGCGGAACTTCCAGACCATGTGTGGGGGGAGGGGACTCTGAAAGCATTTCCCCTGTAGGGCCATGCTGAGTCCACAAATGGCATTTCTGAGGAGGGGGGCAGATTC
>NW_005231814.1:0-230 GCF_000412655.1 Myotis brandtii
ACTGTGAATCGAACCTGTGACCCTTCCATGTGTGGGCTGATACTCTAACCACTGAGCCATTAGCCAGGGCTACATGTGCTAGACTTAACCTTTACAACACACCTGCCAGGGAAATTGTATGATCCTTGTTTTACAAATGACGAAGCTGAAGCCCCCAAAGGTCCATGTCTTATCCAGGTCAGATGGCTACAAAGTGGGGTTAACCCCAGGTTTTCACCAAAAGGAATGTG
>NW_005231815.1:0-230 GCF_000412655.1 Myotis brandtii
TTCTCCCCTCCCCACCATTAACCTCTGTGTCTCACACTCACCTTTTAATTCTTGATTTAAATGTCATTTCCTCAAAGAAGCCTTTTTTTTTTTTTCAACCACCGGGCCCTTTCCAAACTAACGCCCTGTGTGTCTCCTCCTAGTGCTAATAATAATAAATTTGAAATACTGATTTGTTGGATGTTTGCATCTCCCCACCACCTGGCCACCAATGAAGACAACACCAAAAA
>NW_005231816.1:0-230 GCF_000412655.1 Myotis brandtii
TCACTTTCTAATACAGTAAAATGCACAAATGCATAAGTTATAAGTGTAAAATATATGGAACACCAGTGTGACCACCACATCTATCAACATAAAACATTTGAGAACCAGAACTTTTCATGTGCCTCCTCAGTTCACCTTCCTCTCCAGAGGAGACCGTTATTCAGATTTTTATCACCCATAGGTTACTTTTGTACGTTCCTCAATTCCATGTAAATATAATCAGAAAGTAC
>NW_005231817.1:0-230 GCF_000412655.1 Myotis brandtii
ATACAATATCATTCCTGCAAAAATGAACACTATAGTCTAAACTGTTATTTTAAAAAATAGACTATCATCTTAGCAAACTAAAGTGAATTTTAGAATTAGTCAAATCTCTGAAAAAGCTATAGTGATTCTGAATATTTTTATAAATCATAACATATTACGTTTAACATAGTTTCAGTGTTACATATATTCCCATAAATTCCAAAATTTTCACTAATAGTAGAAATGGATTC
>NW_005231818.1:0-230 GCF_000412655.1 Myotis brandtii
GGGCTGTTTGCCGGGCTTTGTGGAATGTGTGCCCCCGAGGGGTCTGGGGCACAGATGGGCCAAATCCGTGAGCAAGACAAACAGGAGGTGCTGGATGGGGGATGCACGGTCATTTTCTTTTCCATCTCATATTCCCCTCTATCTGAGGCTCTGTCTCCTAGTTACACAGCAATCAGTCGATGTTCTCGGAACTCCAGTGTCTCCGGGATTCCCGGGGCCTCGGCGAGTCC
>NW_005231819.1:0-230 GCF_000412655.1 Myotis brandtii
TGCTCAACCACTGAGCCACTCTGGTCGGGCTGGACTTCCTTTTTATAATCCATTCACGAGGGCTCCACCCTCATGACCTGATCACCCGAAATGGTCCCACCTCCTAACACCATCACATTGGAGGGTAGGGGTGAACGTATGGACTTCGGAGGGGCAGAGCTATTCATTCTGCAGCATCTCCACCTTCTCCTCCCATCACCTTAAAGGTTTCAGTATCCATGTTGTAACGT
>NW_005231820.1:0-230 GCF_000412655.1 Myotis brandtii
TGGAATCATGGGCATTTCTATGAGAAAGAATCCCAGCGCTCACTGTGATCTTACGTCTGCGCTCGAGGCTGGGTTCCTGGGGGACTGACTCTGAGATGCCGCTCAGCAGGCAGGTTGTTGCATTAGGGGCGCAACTCAGCTCCACACCGAGGGGCTGAAGAGGGTTGACCGAGGGGAACAAAGGTCACAGTCCCTACAAAGGTCTCGGCCAGCCTCCCCTCCCCCGTTGC
>NW_005231821.1:0-230 GCF_000412655.1 Myotis brandtii
ATAAGGCTGACTTTTACCAGCCTCCCATGCAGCCGACGGGGGGAGCTGTGTAGCTAAGTTCTGACCAAAGGCAACAAGGTGGAAAAGGTGGATGAAAGCTTCTGGGAACATTCTGTAAGAGACAGTTCATGTCTGCCTTCTCCTCCGTCCTACTTTTCCTTCCTTTGCCCCTTCCTCTTCCTCCACCTTTTTCTCCTCCCTTCCTCCCTCCCTCCCTCCCTTCCTTCCTT
>NW_005231822.1:0-230 GCF_000412655.1 Myotis brandtii
GGGGCTTGCTGCCTCTGTGGGCTCTAACCAGCTGTGACCTGGTGGAGGCTTAGCGAGGCGGCTGGAGTGGAGCCTCAGGGCAGTTCAGGCTCAGCGACCCCCATTTTTGCCCAGGCTTTGTCCACTTCACTGTCTCCCTTGGTGCCACTGCCTTTCATCCATCCCTTCGTCTCTCAGATCCCAGTCACTACAGGGCTGGCCTTAGGTTTCTCCTTTGCCTCATGGCCACC
>NW_005231823.1:0-230 GCF_000412655.1 Myotis brandtii
AATAGTGTGAGTAACCAAGCAAAGTTTTTCCCAGCCAGTAATAAAAGTTATGCTATTCTATCTATAAAATAGGAACACTTTCTTACAATGATGTATGTCATTTGAGAATAAATTAATCTTAAGAAATCCATATTGTCTATGAAATAAACTGGAATTTACATTTCTGATCAAGGTTGGAAATAACTATGTGAGTTTAGAACAAAGGAGAAAGGGAAAGACTCTCTGTATAA
>NW_005231824.1:0-230 GCF_000412655.1 Myotis brandtii
GAAGGAAGGAAGGAAGGAAGGAAGGAAGGAAGGGTTGATGGTTGAAATGGCTAAGAAACATAAAACCCAAAAGAACCAGTTTGAGAGTGTTTATACAACACTGACTGGCTGAGATAGAGCTGGAGTCTAGATGATAATTAATGATCTCAATGTTGCCATATTGGTGAGCTGTATTCTTTTAAGAGAAGGGTTTATTCATTAGTCCTCTCCATGGCTTGGTTAAAATGTTA
>NW_005231825.1:0-230 GCF_000412655.1 Myotis brandtii
GGGCGTAGGTGAGCATGTTTGTGGGTGTGAGTAGGTGCGATATGTGAGTGTATGTGAGAGTGTGTGTGTCTGTGCAGGTAGGTGTGTGGGTGGTGGTTTCAGGCGGGGGGTCTTCAAGGCGCCTGCTGGATGGAGAGTCCCAGGCCGGTCGGAACCGGTGAGGGGTGGCTTGTCCGGCCTGGTGCACAGGGCGGTCCCCTGGGAACCCTCCCCTCCGACCTCAGGACTCT
>NW_005231826.1:0-230 GCF_000412655.1 Myotis brandtii
CACTTCCTTTCCTCCAACACTCCAAGCTCATCCGCACCTCAGGGCCTTGGCACTGCCTGCTTTTCTGCCTGCAGTGCTTCCCCCCTAATTTTCCCACGGCCACTTCCTTCCTGTCACCGTGCCTCAGTGTCACCTTCTCAGAGAGGCACCCCTGATGACATCATCCAAAAAAAGTCTCCCTCATCCCCAGTCACTCGCCTTCACGTCTCTGCTCTACTTTGAGTTTGTCA
>NW_005231827.1:0-230 GCF_000412655.1 Myotis brandtii
AAAAGTGGCTCCGACAGGCAAGCCAGCTGCTGAGCACCGAGGCAGCTGATGGCCAGTCTGCTGAGACTGGTGCCCTAGGTGCAGGGCCCTTTAATGTTTGGAGAGTAACAACCCATTCCCGCAGGCAGGGAGTGGAACTCAGCACTCAAGCATATTCAGTGCTTGAAATCCCCACCCTGTGCATTTTTTTTTATTAGTCCTCACCCGAGGATATTTTTTCCATTGATTTT
>NW_005231828.1:0-230 GCF_000412655.1 Myotis brandtii
TCATAAAGAATTTGGGCTGGTATTTTATATATCTTTTAAAAAAAATTTCCCTGGTAATTTATTTCTGTCACATTGTATAAAAGCAATTAATCAACAGCATATTGGGGAAAAAACAATGACAACCTGGTCCTCCCAGTACTATCCCAATTATTTTTTGCACCTTTTGGATCTATAGTGGATCTATAATTATTACAAAAAAAAGTAAAAGAAAAAAAGGAACATGCAAAAAA
>NW_005231829.1:0-230 GCF_000412655.1 Myotis brandtii
AAGTGTCAACCTCCTTGTGTTGTTCAAACAAGCCAGAGTGAAAATAAGCCCTCTATTGTGTAGAGGAAGCTTTCAAAATGAAATTGGAAGTTCTACAGAAGCTTGTGCACTTGGACATCTTGACATATAAATATAACTCTAAATATGAAATATGGTTAATAGAAAATACCAGTATTCATAGAGGGGGGAGGTGATCCTATATAGGTTTTACTTTTTTTGGTCTTTTAATT
>NW_005231830.1:0-230 GCF_000412655.1 Myotis brandtii
GCCAGCGCGGCCCTGGGCCTGACCTTCTGGTCCCTCCGGCTGCAGGTCTCCCTGCAGCACCCCTTCCATCAAGGCCATGTTGGCCTCCTCCACCTTAAAGAAAACAGGCTCTTGCGCTGCGGCTGATGCTGGCCTCTGTTTGGGCCCATGCCTCTTGATCACTGTACCTGCCCAGCCCGAGGGTCCCTGAGGTAGTTCCCGGGACCTAGGACCAGGCTGAGCCACCTTGA
>NW_005231831.1:0-230 GCF_000412655.1 Myotis brandtii
TCCCGGCCTAGGGGACTCACATCCCTCTGTCCCTCCCACTGGGTAAGAAGGACCTGCTTTCCAATCTCCCCAGGATCAACGGTCCACTCTTCTGGGATTATGCAGGGAGAAATAAACAATAAAGGAGAAATTCCTCTGCTGGATGCATGCTCAGTAGAAACCAAGACGGTGAGATAAGCACAGGGGGAGGTATGCACATGCACAGTAGAAACCAGATGACAAGGCAGAAC
>NW_005231832.1:0-230 GCF_000412655.1 Myotis brandtii
CAAGGCTGCAGCCTGGCTCTCATCCTCTCGCACCTCGCACCTCGAGGCCAGGCCAGCCAGGCCGCCCTCAGGCTGTTCCCGGCTTCCCCCGGCGCTCACTGTGTAAGTTCCCAGCAGGGGGACGCGACCCCAGCCGCCCAGGCCCGGGCCGCCTGTGTTAGACAGGGTTTCACTCGGGAGACAGTGCCTCCAGCCACCAGCCAAGGGCCACGTGGCGCAGGGCGGCGGGA
>NW_005231833.1:0-230 GCF_000412655.1 Myotis brandtii
GTCATTTTGCATAATTCCATTATCCAAATTAGAAAGCATAGTTTCAAGTTCAAGTTATATTGTTAGTACAAAGATGGAGCCTGAACAGAGTTGATACATGGTTTGTCTGTAATTTCCACATATTAGACTCTGAAACATATTTCTTTCACATGAAGTCATTCGAACGCCCATCCATAAAGATCAGTATTTTAGCCTGGCATATTGACACCATCATTTTCAAATCAGTCTGT
>NW_005231834.1:0-230 GCF_000412655.1 Myotis brandtii
GCTGTCCCCCTGCCTGCCACAGGCTGTGAGGCCTTAGACTGCTGCAGACCAGCCTCCCTTTGTCCTACAGCTCCACAACCCCTTCTCTACCCCCAGGAAGTAGAAGGTGACAGGGCTCCAACTGGGAGCTCTCTGAGAGGCCTGGGTTCTAGTCCCAGTGCGTGCAGATAGTGACCCTCCTAGTGTCCCCACTCATGGCATGCCCACTGTGTGCAGGTTGTTCCTTCCTT
>NW_005231835.1:0-230 GCF_000412655.1 Myotis brandtii
CCCAAGCAGAGGGAATCGGCCCCCTGTCTACAAACCTGCCTCTTTCACCTAGGCCTCCGCCACCCCCGACTCATGCCATATGCTCTCTGGGGCCTGGGTCGGGGGAAGCCCTTCAAGGAGCCCCTTCTCAGCACCCCACCCCCCTCCCCCTGGCCCTCTAGTGAGCCTGAGCGTTTCCGTGTTTCCCTAAATGAATTATGAAGACAGTGCCCAGCAGAGAGCAGACCTCC
>NW_005231836.1:0-230 GCF_000412655.1 Myotis brandtii
GTTGGCAAGTTCTGTGCATTGCACAGAGTAAGAATGTCCTGAATATTCGCTATATTAAAAGTAACCAAACTCATAAAAGGCGATTATAGTGTAGTAAAACTTATTTTGTGATTAGCTTATGAACTGGTTCTGAAGACATTTTCTTTTATAACTTTGTCAGAAGGCATGCAAGGACCTTGGGGGTATTGGTTTATTTTTATTTTATTTTTTAATTGTTTTATTGCTTAAAG
>NW_005231837.1:0-230 GCF_000412655.1 Myotis brandtii
GCCAACGTGGTTTGCAACACTCCACCGCCACCGCTCATCAACCTACTTATTCCTTTACTGCTTCGCTCTTTCAACAAACACTCATGAACACTATTAGCTTCCAATACTAACCTAAAGTAAATATGAATGTTTTTTAAAAAAAAATTATAAATGTAATATTGAGCACCTACTATATACCAGACACTTTGCTACGTGTTAGGATTAAGCTGTGAATTACAAAACATCTGCCC
>NW_005231838.1:0-230 GCF_000412655.1 Myotis brandtii
CTGCTTTAGGGCAACACTGATTGTGCTGTTCTGTGGTTGTTCTACTCAGACTCCCCAGGCCCAGGAGGCAGGGGTCCCGCCCATTCTGTTAATCCCTGCTTCTCCAGGGCTAGGTACCAAGAAAGCCCTCCATAAAGGTTTGGATGAAGGGCCCCAGTTCATCCCTTCCCTTCCAACATCTCCCAACCCACCCACAGCAAGGCCAACAGGAGCCCACACTGAAGAGGAAC
>NW_005231839.1:0-230 GCF_000412655.1 Myotis brandtii
GCTGAGGTACCAGGAGGTCCCCACAGAAATCCTGGCTTCCCTGGGGACAGGGCTGTGGAAGGGCGGTCTTCCCTCTTCTGGAATTGACCACAATACTGAATTTGTAGGCTGCGGAGCCTTGGCCACAGAATCAAGTTCATAAAAGAGCAATCCCTACACACACGACCATATGGGACTTCCCACCATCCCGGCGGGGGCCATCCTGAGCAGATACAGCCCAACAGTTTTTC
>NW_005231840.1:0-230 GCF_000412655.1 Myotis brandtii
ATTGTAAAATTCACTGGTGATTTTCTAAAATGGAGACGCTATTCTATAACTGGCCCCACTCATCAACATGGTACTTAACATAAGGAAATCAGAACACGCACTAGTACTTTTTACATAATGAATAATGCCCTCGTCCTACACCCCCAAGAAGTAAAGACAAATTACTCAAGCCTGGCTGGTGTCACTTAGCAGCTGAGCATCCACCTATGAACCAGGAGGTCACTGTTTGA
>NW_005231841.1:0-230 GCF_000412655.1 Myotis brandtii
CTGGGACAGCTGGGGCCAGCTCTCCAAGGCCATGCCCCTCCCGCTGTCCGCACCTGGAGATAAATGACAGGAAGTTATGCAGGCCTGGCCCTCCCTGACCCAGGGGCCTCCTGCTCCTGACCCCTGATTCCTGTCTGGAGGCTGCCGGGCCTCTGACTCTGGGCTTCTGGGAGCCCAGCCCACAGCAGCTGGAGCCAGGTGTGACCTGAGGAGGCCACTCTGGGAGGGGC
>NW_005231842.1:0-230 GCF_000412655.1 Myotis brandtii
GACATTGGCTCACAAAACCATATAGGTTTCAACCTTATAACTCAACAAAATATCATCAACACGCTGCATTCTATGCCTATTGCCCCAAGCAAAGTTTCTTTCCATCCCCATTCCCTCAGCCCTTTGCCCACCTCCACCTATTCCCCACCCTACTTTCTCCTGACTGTCACTACACTGTTGGTCTGTGTCTATGTGATATATATATATATATATCTACACTAATAAAAGAG
>NW_005231843.1:0-230 GCF_000412655.1 Myotis brandtii
GCTTCATTGTTCTCTCTTTCCATGGACTTACTTTCTCTATGGCCCAGGTGGACTTAATGGAACAGCAGCTCCCACGTTTTGTAAATCACTGTGCAGCCCCCCGAAGAGAGCCCTGGGATTACCAGGGAAGGAGCTGATTGGCTCCTCTGGGGTCGGGTTCCTTTCTCTGATTACCAGTTAGCAATAGTAAAAGGCAAAACATGGTGCATCTACCATCACTATATACCACC
>NW_005231844.1:0-230 GCF_000412655.1 Myotis brandtii
AATAGAATTTTTATATAAAATTTACTACTTTCTAAAAATTATCTCATAAGGCTCTAATGAAATAAGAAATGTATATATTTGTATATGATTATAAGATAAGTGTTAAGCCCAACTATCTAGGACTTTTTAAAAATTATAGTTGAATTTCCATGACATAAACTCAAATTTTGGCAATTTTTTAAGATAGAATTTAAAAATAAAGAAACATATTTCTTATTTTTCAGATGGTT
>NW_005231845.1:0-230 GCF_000412655.1 Myotis brandtii
ACCCTGAGCCTTATTTCAGTTTCCACTAAAGCAGCATGGAGTTTGGTTTTACACACTCACACACCCACACACACTCACATGCACACACATACCAAAAACACACACACACTCACACACACACTCACATGCACACGCATATCCTCAAAGACACACACTCACACACACACACATGCATGCACACATATTCACAGACACACACACTTGCACACTCACACACTCATACACGCACT
>NW_005231846.1:0-230 GCF_000412655.1 Myotis brandtii
AGACTTTATATCCATCACCTCATTACCCCTCACCCTCTAGAAAGCATGGAGGGTGGGCTCAGCCCATTTTGCAGACGGGAAAGTGGAGGTGCAGAGGGAGAAAGGGCCTGGAAGGCCACCGTGGCTTTAGTCTGGTGGCACACCCGCTTTGGGAACTGCAGCTTCTCCATCAGTCTAATGCCAGTCTAATGTTCCAGGTGCATAGTAGCTGCTCAGTAAGTGAGAACACC
>NW_005231847.1:0-230 GCF_000412655.1 Myotis brandtii
CCGCCACCCGCTTGTAGTAGGACCCGAAGGGGGCGAGTAGAGCAAGAGCTTGGTCGCTTTTATTTCTTCCGATATAGACCGTGGAAACTTCTCGGTCCGGGCTCCTAATGGGAGCTGATAGGTCTAACGGGAGGTGATAGGTCTAAAGGGAGCTGATAGATCCATGTTCCTGAGATGTTCACGTCGCTGGCATCCGGCATCGACTCATAGGCAGAGCCACCTAGTGCGCC
>NW_005231848.1:0-230 GCF_000412655.1 Myotis brandtii
AAACATCATTGATCGACTGCCTCCTGCATGTCCCCTACAGGGAACTGAGCCCACAATCCGGGCATGTGCTCTGATCAGAAATCGAACTGTGACCTCCCAGTTGATAGTTTAATGCTCAACCACTGAGCCGCACTGGCTGGGCTGGGTTACATATTTTATAGTTACCCTAGAGGCCCGATGCAAGGACCTTGGCCCTCGTAGCCCCTCGCAGCCCTGGCTTCGTCCGGAAG
>NW_005231849.1:0-230 GCF_000412655.1 Myotis brandtii
GGCGGGCTTCGAAGGTGCGGGAGCCTCGCAGGCGGAAGAGCGCAGGTGTGTGAGTGGGGACCTTTTGAGAAGGGGCGTATCGCATATGGGAGGAGCCTCATAGGTAGGCGGGACCATTGCAATTGTGGGAGCCTTGCAGATGTGTAGAGCTGCACATTACAGCTTCGCAGCCGGTGGGCGGGACATCACGAGATGGGTGGGGCATCGCAGGTTGCGGGGGGCGGGGGTTG
>NW_005231850.1:0-230 GCF_000412655.1 Myotis brandtii
TAGAGAAAAATATTTTTCTCCCCAGCAATATAAACCAGCTCCAGAAATATGTTGGTAGGAAAAGGGATGGAACAAAGCTTGAAACATAAGGAGCCAGAAACTAGTCTGTGGAAAATTCTCCCAATGTCAGACATGTAAAATTTTAAGTGGAAGGTTCAGCTCATATTGATACCTACTGCAAGCAGATATTCTTACTAGTCAGCAACACTGCATAGAGAATGACATAAAAT
>NW_005231851.1:0-230 GCF_000412655.1 Myotis brandtii
CCTCGGCCCCTCCTCCCCACACCCTCGGCTGCGCTCCACTCTCCCGAGAGTTGCCCGGCCCCTTCGGTGAGGAGTTTGGAGCCGCCCCACTGCAGAGTCCACACCGGCTGAGCCAGAGCCACGCGAGTGCCAGAGCCAGGGTGCGGCCGCCATCTCTGCTTTCCGTCTGGGTTGGACCCCGGCATCGAGGTGGGACCCGCTTCTCTCTCCTCCATTCCCCCGCTGCCTCC
>NW_005231852.1:0-230 GCF_000412655.1 Myotis brandtii
AAAAAAAGATTAAAAACAAAAAAAAATTACCAAAACAGGGTGAAGAAATAGACAAGGATTAGAGAAGGAAGGTGACTAGACAAAGGGAACAATTGAATTGGAGAAACTGAATCTTCTAAAAACAAAACAAAAAAAACCTATAGGGCACTCATGTTGGAGAACCCATAAATACCTTGTTGTGTAGAGGAAAGACTTTTGAAGGGAATAAACTGGATTCAACTTTAAATGTT
>NW_005231853.1:0-230 GCF_000412655.1 Myotis brandtii
TTTTCTGAAGTGTTTTTGCATATAAGCATCCAGATTACGCTAAATGTCTGAAGGGGGAGATGGGAACTTGAAGCCAACAACTCCAAGTCAAAGAGAGATTTTGAAACTTTGGAACAAGGACCAGGCTAGGGAAAGTGACTTTTTACGTGCATCTTTTCTGGAAAGTAAAATGAATAAGCAAGGTCTTCCCAAGTCTCTAGGGAAGAGATCCCTGATGAAGCCAAGGAGGT
>NW_005231854.1:0-230 GCF_000412655.1 Myotis brandtii
CTCTCCTTCCCGATGTGGCCCAGGGCCCCATCCCCCCCCTGAGGTCGAGGGACTCCTGTGCACCCCTGAGGTCGGGGCTCCCCATCCACCCCTGAGGTTGGGGTTCACTGTCCCCCCCAAGGTTGGGGCCCCCCGTCCACTTGTGGCAGGACCAGGCGGCCAGTGCCTCGGTGGTCAGTCCCTCGTGGGGTCGGTGGGCAAGGCCTGCAGGACCAGGCGGCCGGTGCCGC
>NW_005231855.1:0-230 GCF_000412655.1 Myotis brandtii
AATTCATTGGGCTGTACATTGTAGTGTATTTTATTTTCCTTTATGATTGATCTATATCAAATAAAGGACATAGATAGAACATAGGCCAAAATAATCATTTACATTGATGAATATGCATAAAAATAAAGAGGAAACACATATATTATTTTTTTGCTTTTTGGGGGGCGGGGGGGAGTTGAATAATAATGAAGACTAAGGGAAAATAAGTATATAAGTAAAATAAGAGAGAG
>NW_005231856.1:0-230 GCF_000412655.1 Myotis brandtii
ACATGGAGACATACTTATGATTTTAGAAATATAAGGCATTGTAGAAGACTTAGGTACACTAGAACTTGTTATTAATCTCTGCTTTTCTTTTATCATCTTAATTATCTCCTAAAGTTGTTATTATTTTTTTTAAGAAACAAATGTCTCGAGTTGTCACAGTCACAATTTAGTGCTGTCTTGGATCAATAACATCCACTGCTCTTTTCCATGACCTCACAGTCTTATCATAT
>NW_005231857.1:0-230 GCF_000412655.1 Myotis brandtii
GAGTTGCTGACTCTGTGATGTTGTTTCTCTATTATATTTTGTATAAGTTGATAATTAGATCTAAAGGCTTGATTAGAATTGGATTTTTTTGTAAAACTATTCACCAGTTGGTGCCATATTTTCTGTTGCATCCACCAGGAGCATGGAAGGCTGGAGTCTTTCCTTTTGGGATCTGAAGGTTCATCAGTGAGCTCAGGGGATGTCAGTTTGAACCACTCAGTAAGACATTT
>NW_005231858.1:0-230 GCF_000412655.1 Myotis brandtii
GCCAGGATGTCAAATGTACCCAGGTACAATAAGACCTCAGGAGGGGCACAGTCCAGTCTCAGAATCCTGCTACACCTACAGCAGCACTACAGGGCACTGCTGTCAGTTTCATTGTGTAAGTGGAGCACACAGAGGTAGAGTGACATGTCCAAAGTCACACCGCTGATATGGATTGCAGCTGGATTTCAAACACAGTTATATTTGGCCCAGAGGTTGAGCTCTATGTATTT
>NW_005231859.1:0-230 GCF_000412655.1 Myotis brandtii
CCTCTCTGAAATCAATAAATATATTTTTAAAAAGAAAAAAATAAATAAGATATATTTAAAACTCTACACTAGAATGCAGAATGAAATATTTTCCTAATCGATGGAAAATGTAGTATAATGTCTTTATCAAGTGGCCTAGCTGGTGTAGCTCAGTGGTTGGTTGAGCTCCCACTTATGAACCAGAAGTTCATGATTGAATTCCTGGTCAGGGCACATGCCCAGGTTGTGGG
>NW_005231860.1:0-230 GCF_000412655.1 Myotis brandtii
GAAAAATTAAATTCATGAACTATCATACTTTATGAAATATGCTTCTGCCTTAACTAAAGCTAATAAAACCTCGAGTAAATAAAATGTTTACATTTATTATAAAAATAAAAAAAAATAAGTTTTCACTGGCTTAGCCTTAACAGTAGATCAAAAGGCTTAGCTGTACCTTTGTATACTAGTACCAGTTATTGGTATATGAGCTATTGCTTAAACTATCCAATTACTCACCT
>NW_005231861.1:0-230 GCF_000412655.1 Myotis brandtii
CCTTAGAGACCAGAGCATCTCCCGCACAAGGATTACTAACGTCTGAAGATGTCCACAGCTGGTAAATTGTGTTATCTCACTGTCCTGCCCTGACCCTGTCCTACGGGTCTGTCTCTGGCTGACCCCAGAGAGCAGGGGGCTGGATTCCTGGGACTGGCTGCTTTCTATGTGCTGAGTAGGTGTGAGTCCCCAGCTTTCAGACCTCCTCCTGTGTGCTGAGGGAACCGGCC
>NW_005231862.1:0-230 GCF_000412655.1 Myotis brandtii
CTGAATAAGTGATAGCCCTCCGGTCAGCGGGCAGGCCGCCTGGGGGTGTTTAATGTACCTTTGGGAGAGATCTAAGCCCACACCCTGCTGAGGGGGGGGGGGGCATTGCTGAGAAGACAGGGAGCAGAGGCTCCCAGGGTCAGCCCGGATGTTAGGACACAGCCAGACAGCAGAGGGTGGTTCTAACTTGCGGGAGGAAACGGCCCCCAAAGAGAGAGGAAAAGACGTCT
>NW_005231863.1:0-230 GCF_000412655.1 Myotis brandtii
TATCATTTTACTTTGTATCCAATCCCAGGGGTTTCCCCACTTTGCCTTCTCCTGCCTCCCGAATCTATGGCCAATGGATTTCATGTGACCCACCTACATCCCCTCTTCTGACAAAATAAGGTACAAAACTGCCATTCTCCGCAGCATAATCTCAGTCCGCTGAGATTCTGATTCCCGGCAACTGTGGACAGTGTGGCTCAAATAAACTCACAAATTCTTCACAGGTTTGA
>NW_005231864.1:0-230 GCF_000412655.1 Myotis brandtii
CCTAAGCTACCGTGTACGGAATGGTTCTGAGAAAAGCTCCATGGGTTTTCCTTATAGAAAATGGGTGGCTTTGGTATCATCTGCCCCATTAGGACATTCCTGGTCAAACTGAAATACACAAGGCGTTCTGACTTCTTGACGTACCACAAAGAGCAAAAATTATGGGAGGAAAGTTACTTAGTGGCGCCCTGGTAGCTCAGACCGAGTTAGTAAGTGGATCCCTGCCAACA
>NW_005231865.1:0-230 GCF_000412655.1 Myotis brandtii
CCATACTGTTTTCCACAGTGGCTGCACCAGCCTGCATGCCCATCTGCAGTGTACTAGGGTTGAGCATTTGAGATCTTTTTTCCTAACACATGTTTACATCTTTCCCCTCTCTGCGTTTGAGGTGCTTTTTATGTTTTCTTAAATCAAGGATTACAAATAGTCATCTGCGTACAGAACCCATGTTTACATGTTCATGGGAGATTTACCAACTGAATTTGATACTATTTTCA
>NW_005231866.1:0-230 GCF_000412655.1 Myotis brandtii
GTGTGTGTGTGTGTGTGTGTGTGTGTGTTTCCTCTTGGATGAGCCTTTCTCATGACCCTTGAAGCCTCCCTTAAGTGCCTCCTATATTAGTCCTTGTCGTCGGAATCAACCGCCCCCCCCTTCCTCCTTGCTGCTCTGGTTTTTGGTTCTTACCCCATCCCGGCACATTTTGACTTGATTTTTGCTCATGTTCCTAAGTCCCTGTCTCCTACTGCATTTGGAATTCCTGA
>NW_005231867.1:0-230 GCF_000412655.1 Myotis brandtii
ATGAGTTCATTTGTATATGGAGAAGATGTAATTCTCACTGTAGAAGTGACAGCTATTTAAAGAGCAGAGACGTGGTGGAAGTAGAAATGGTAAAAGACAAGCAATCGTTTTTATTGCTGAAAGTGAAGGTGAGTGCAGAATTCACTGTCAACTTTGGGAGCAGCATATCACAAAGACACAATCGCGTGTATGTTTAGTGTAGCTTTTCTTGTGCAATGAGCTTCCTATTA